>NC_066321.1:907657-977312 GCF_022539315.1 Serinus canaria
TTCTATACTGTTATATATAATGTATATCTTATTTATGGTATATAAAAAAATATATAATGTATAAATAATTATTGGATAACTTTTGTGTTAATAATAATAATAATAACAGCAATAACAATAATTATGAGCTATGGAAAGTTGACTCTGCTTTCAATGCCCAAATATCACTGGAAGGATCCTGCAGGAGCAGGAGTGGGATTGGGAAGGATGAATCCACTGCTGGAGGCACGCCAAGGATTTCCAGCCAGCTCTCCAGGAAAGGTGGAGCTCTCCCAAATCCCTCCCTGTGTGCTTGGAGGGAAGGGATGGAACTCCTGGCCCAGGGCAGCTCAGGGTGGGCACAGCAGGAATTCCCCATGGAAAGGGGGCTCAGGGATTGGCACTGCCCAGGGAGGTTTGCAGTGCCCATCCCTGGAGGTGTGCCAGGAATTCTGGAGGTGGCACTCAGGGCTCTGGGCTGGGGACAGGGTGGGGGGCAGGAAAATCTTGGACTTAACTCCTCCTTTTTTAGGGTAAGTGCATTTTTTAGGACACTCTTAAGGCAAGTTTCATTTTTAGGCTAAATTTACCTTTTGGGGTATTTTTTAGGGTTGAGATAGTTTTTTAGGATAAGTTTTGTTTTTTAGGATAACTTCAGTATTTGGGACAAGTTACTTTTTAGGGTAAGCTGCATTTCTAGTGTGAGTGTAATGTTTTAGGTGAGGTGAATTTTTAAGGTAAGTTTAATTTTTAGGTTAAGTTCATTTTTTTGGTGTTTCTTTAGTTTTGTTTTCAGGCTAGGTCCGTTTCCTTAGTCTAGGTCTATTTTCGTTCAGGTAAATGAATTTTTAAGGATAAGTTGGTTTACTAGCAAAGTGCATTTGTTCAGGGTCAGACCAACTTTGCAGGAAGGTTTTGAGAGCAACTCCTGCTTCCAATTCCAACCCATAAGGGGAAAAAGGGAGAGGAAAAGGAATAAAAAATTGGCCCCTCAGAGGGGCTGAGCACGGAATCCCAGGATTATTTTGGCTGGAAAAGCCCTCCCAGCCCATGGAGTCCCAGCTGTGCCCACCCAGAGCCCTGAGTGCCACCTCCAGAATTCCTGGCACACCTCCAGGGATGGGCACTGCAAACCTCCCTGGGCAGTGCCAATCCCTGAGCCCCCTTTCCATGGGGGAATTCCTGCTGTGCCCACCCTGAGGCCATTCCCTCTGCTCCTGTCCCTGTTCCCTGGGATGATCCCAAATCCCCCTGGCTGTCCCCTGAACTGGGCAGAGCCACAGGGTCCCCCCCGATCCCCCTCTTTTCCAGGATCTCTGCCCTGTCCCGCTGGAATGTCCTCCCCAGCCGTCCCCAGGCCCTGGGATGCTGCAGGGGGGTTTGCTCAGCGAGCCTGGCCCTGGCAGCTCTGTGCCAGGGAGCAGGCAGCTCTGTGCCAGGGAGCAGACAGCAGCTCTGTGCCAGGGTGCAGGCAGCAGCTCTGTGCCAGGGTGCAGACAGCAGCTCTGTGCCAGGGTGCAGGCAGGAGCTCTGTGCCAGGGTGCAGGCAGCAGCTCTGTGCCAGGGTGCAGAGAGCAGCTCTGTGCCAGGGTGCAGACAGCAGCTCTGTGCCAGGGAGCAGACAGCAGCTCTGTGCCAGGGTGCAGACAGGAGCTCTGTGCCAGGGTGCAGGCAGCAGCTCTGTGCCAGGGTGCAGGCAGCAGCCCTGTGCCAGGGTGCAGGCAGCAGCTCTGTGCCAGGGAGCAGAGCAGCAGCTCTGTGCCAGGGAGCAGGCAGGAGCTCTGTGCCAGGGAGCAGAGAGCTGCTCTGTGCCAGGGAGCAGGCAGCAGCTCTGTGCCAGGGAGCAGACAGCAGCTCTGTGCCAGGGTGCAGGCAGCAGCTCTGTGCCAGGGAGCAGACAGCAGCTCTGTGCCAGGGAGCAGACAGCAGCTCTGTGCCAGGGAGCAGGCAGCAGCTCTGTGCCAGGGAGCAGGCAGCAGCTCTGTGCCAGGGTGCAGGCAGCAGCTCTGTGCCAGGGAGCAGGCAGCAGCTCTGTGCCAGGGACAGCAGTCAGCTCTTTGCCAAGGGTGGGCAGCCGCATCTCCTGTCCAGGGTAGCAGTCAGCCGCTCTTGCCATGTAGCATGCGGAGCCTGTGACAGGGAGCAGACAGCAGCTTTCTGTGCCAGGGAGCAGGCAGCAGCGCTCTGTGCCAGGGAGCATGCCGTCAGCTCTGTGTCCAGGGTGCAAGGCAGCAGCTTCTGTGCCCGGGAGCAACAGGAGCTCTGTGGCCACTTGTGCCAGGGATCCTGCAGTACATCCTCTGGTTGCCATGGGCAGGCAGCAGCTCTGTTCCATGGAGCGGCATCAGCTCCTGTGCCAGGGGTGCCAGCAGCAGCAGCTCTGTGCCAGGGAGCAGCAGCACTCTGTGCCAGGGTGCAGGCTCAGCAGCCTCCGTGCCAGGAGCAGAGGAAGCACTCTGTGCCAGGTTCATACAGGACTCTGTGCCAGGTTGTCCGGCAGCAGCTCTTGTGCCCTTGTTGCAGGGCATCATCTCTGTGGCCGAGGTGAAAAGCAAGCCAGCCCATAGACGGGGGGCAGCTAGCTGGTGCAATCGGCAAGACAGGATGGCGTGGTCGCAACCGAGATAGAAAAGAGAAAACCAGGAAACAATCCACAACGGGGCAGAAAAGAACAGGCTCGAGAAAGGAAAGACGAAAGCGAGGATGAAATAGAGGTGAATATAAGCGTTGGGGCGCAGGGAAACGGGCTAGGATGTTCATTCACGTCCTTACTACCTGGCAGTTGGAAATAGTGAGTTCCTGGACAGGTCATTAGAAGAAAGTTAAGAAGAGTCCATAAAGAAATATTTTCCCCTGCAAGACATCCTCAAATACATATTAAATGGAAAGTCCTCTGGGCAAAAAATAAAGAAAAGAAGGCCCCTTTCACAAGACGCCATAATGTATATAAAGGGAAAGGGAATTGCCTACATCGTACAGTGTATCCTCCAAGCGATTTCCGTCCCCGTTTTTCCACCTTCTAATTTCATTTCTTTCCCCTTTTCCTGGCTACCCTTCCACCTTTTTCGCCTCCCCAGCCTCCCCCGCCCTCCCTCCCTCCCCGTCGTTCACTCTTTCCCTTTCCCCACCAGCCCCAGCCGGCCAAAATAATCTGTCTGGGAAAGGGCGGTTCTGTTGTACGGGGGGGGGCAGAGTGTGGGCGGGTGGGTTGGTGCCGGTGCTGATTTGCCGGGGTGCGGATGGTTCGCTGCAAACTCCTCCAGCCTGGGGGGCCCGCCCCCGCAGGCCTTTTCCAGAATTCTCCAGACAGAATATATTTTGTGGCTGGGGAACATCGCTCTGGAGAGCGACAGGCTGCTGGGGGCTCAGGAAGGGCCTGAGCGCAGCTCTGCGCGTCTTTAAATCTGCTTCTGACGTGTCTCAGTGTGGGCACAGATTGCACTCCGCACGCTGGCCTCCCAACTGCTGGGGGTCAAAGATAGCTCCCAAGTGTCCCCTGGGCTGTCCTCTGGAGTCCCTGGCCACGGTGCTGCCACCCAGGGAGACTCTTGTGCAACTGACCTGGCAACTTCTTGGGGACAGCCTTCCACATTCCAGGAGTGTCAGGAATGTCCATCACACCTGCAAGCTGGGAAAACCCACCCAAACTGCTGCTGGCCCCCCTGGGCCGTGTCCCAGCCATGCGTGTGGGTTTGAGCAGGCCTGGGACAGTGGGAGTGTCCATCCCTTGCAGGGGGCAAACATGGGGATGGCTTTCAGCCTTCCAACCAACTATTGTAGGATTCTGTGCTTCTTAGTCCTGTTTTTTTTTTTAACATTTTAAAGGTGGCTTAGGAAAGTCTAAATCTTCATCATTTTTTTTTTTTTTTTTTTTTTTTTTTTTTTTTTTTTTTTTTTTTTGGGGGGGGGGGGGGTGGGGGGGGGTTGGGGTTTTGAGGGGGGGGTTTTTTTTTTTTTTAATATTTTTTTTGGTTTTTTTTTTGTGGGGGGGTGGGGGCTTTTTTTTTTTTTTTGGGGGGGGGGGGGGGGTTTTTTGTTTTTTTTTTTTACCAGATGAACTTTGTGCTGGACCTTAAAACTAAACTTCCTGTACCTGTCAGGGATCTCCAGGAATGAGAGATCAAAGCACAGCACTGAGGGTGCTGCAGCTCCTCCGACAAACCACAAATTCCCGTACCTGTCAGGGATCCCTGGGAACTACGGCAGAGGGAATCCCCAACCCCAGCCGCTCGAGGATCGTGTCAGGAAACCTGCAGGAATGGAAAATGAAATCCCAAATCCCAACGCTCACCCAGCCCTGAGGGGTCCTGTCATGGAAAATAAAAAAAGAAAAAAAAAAACTTCAGTGAATGGGAAGATGAAATCCCAATCGCCCAGCACCTGAGATCTGAAGCTGTTCCATGTGCTGACCGTGCCCTGTGGGTGGCTGACCCGGGCTTCCGATTGCTCTGACCTTGCCAGGTTTGCCCAGCCCGGGGGCGTGCCGTGCCCGGGAATGCCCCGCCCATCCCCAGGAATGCCCCCGCAAGCGGGTTCCGGCTCCCCGTCCCCGGTGCTGCCCTGCTGTCCCTGTGTGCTCAGGGCTGACCCGACCCTTCCCCAGGTGATCTTTTGGGACATTCCCGGGCAGGGAATTGCTGGGGATGTGTTTCCCGGTGCTCGTAACCCCGACCTGGTCTGGGGCTAAAGCTGGTAATGGGAACTGGCAATGGCAATGGCAATGGTCAATGCTCCGGAGCCGTGGTTTGCATCTGCGCTGGCCCTGGAAAATAACTCCTGGGCTCAGTGGCACCTTGTCTTACCTTTGCTGTTGTTTTACTCTCTGAAAGGAAGCAGCTCATCTGGATTTTATTTTTAGTAGTGAAGTTTTAGGATAAAAATTTGTCCTCAAACGTGTAACGAGGCCCACACAGGGGTCTGGACCCGAGCAGGGCACTGCTGTGAGTCCCTGCTTGGGCCCGAGCGGGGAAGGAGTTGGATTATTTTTACTATTTATTTACTGCTCAAAGAAATGCAAAAATTGCACCAAAAAGTGTAAACACGCCAACCAGCAATGAAAATCCCAACATTTTTAATAAGGTAAAGAAGCCAGAGTTGCAAAGCATTGAGGAGGCGTGCGGAACAAAAAAAATTAGTTTAAAATAAGAACGCAAAAGCCTGGAAGTTAGGTAGAGAGGTAGGAGAGTAGAATGGTAGAGTGAGCAGACGTGTTAAGCAGTGCAGAAAGTTTAATTGTTAGAATGAGGTGTAAATGACAGGAGTAGGATAGAATAAAGTGGGGGGGATGAGAGTTTTGGGATAGGATATCAACGGGAGGGGAATAAAGAAAAACAGAGGGAGGAAACCGATTTGATAGAACAGAAAACTGTGACGCAAGAGAGAATAAGTCATAAAAAAAAAGGGTAGGAAATACCAGAAAACAAGGATGCCACGGTGCTGCCACCAGGGAGACTCTGTGCAATGAACTGGCAACTTCTGGGGACAGCTTCCACATTCCAGGAGGTCAGGAATGTCCATCACACCTGCAGCTGGGAAAACCCAACCCAAACTGCTGCTGCCCCCCTGGCCGTGTCCCAGGCCAGGCTGGGTGGGGTTTGGAGCAGCCTGGGACAGTGGGAGGTGTCCCAGCCCATGGCAGGGTGGATGGATGGACTTTCAGCCTTCCAACCCAAACTATTTTAGGATTCTGTGCTTCTTATTCCTGATTTTTTTTTTTTTTAACATTTTAAGGTGGGCTTAGGAAAGTCTAAATCTTCATCCTTACCAGATGGACTTTGTGGCTGGACCTTAAAACTTCCTGTACCTGTCAGGGATCTCCAGGAATGAGAGATCAAAGCACAGCACTGAGGGTCTGCAGCTCCTCCTACAAACCACAAATTCCCGTACCTGTCAGGGATCCTGGGAACGGCAGAGGGAATCCCAAACCCCAGCCCTGAGATCTGTCAGGGACTGCAGGAATGGGAAAAGAAATCCCAAATCCCAGCCCTGAGGGTCTGTCAGGGACTGCAGGAATGTGAAAAGAAAAATCCCAAATCCCAGCCCTGAGGATCTGCAGCTGTCCAGGTGCTGACCGTGCCCAGGTGGGGCTGACCCGGCTCCGATTGCTCTGACCGTGCCCAGGTGTGCCCAGCCGGGGCGGTGCCGTGCCCGGGAATGCCCCGAGCCCCAGGAATGCCCCGCAGGCGGTTCCCGGCTCTCCCGTCCCGGGGCTGCCCTGGCTGTCCCTGTGTGCTCAGGGCTGACCCGACCTTCCCCAGGTGAGCTTTGGGACATTCCCGGGCAGGGAATTGGCTGGGAGGTGTGTCCCTGGTGCTCGGTAACCCCGACCTGAGCTGGGGCTAAAGCTGGGAATGGCAATGGCAATGGCAATGGCAATGGCAATGGCTCCGGAGCCGGTGGTTTGGAACTCTGCTCTGGCCCTGGAAATACTCCTGGGCTCAGTGGCACCTGTGTCTTGCTGTTGTTTACTCTCTGAAAGGAAGCAGCTCATCTGGATTTTATTTTTAGTGAAGTTTAGGATAATTTGTCCCAAACGTGTGAACTGAGCCCACACAGGGGTCTGGACCCGAGCAGGGGCACTGCTGTGAGTCCCTGCTTGGGCCACAGAGCGTGGAAGGAGTTGGATGATTTTTACTATTTATTACTGCTTCAGATACATTGCAGAGTAACCAAGCAATGAAAAAATCCCACATTTTTATTAAGGTAAAGAAGCAGGAGTTGCATTGAGGGGGGGTGGGTCCACTGGGTTTTCTGCTTTTATTTTTTGTGAGTGTTTTTTGTTTTGCTTTGGTTTTTTGTTTGTTTGATTGAGTGTTTTGCATTTTGAAGGGGTTTTTCCCTCTCTATAATCTTTCCTTGAATTGTGGTTGAGCTTGAAATGCCAACTCCCAGCCTGCAGCTGGCTTCACTTCCAGCCCCTCAGCTGAGGTGCTGCAGCCAGACCACGGCTGCTGCTCCTGCCTTTGGCACTCCTGCAGCCACGGGCTCAGATAAAACCAGAACCAGCCTCAGTCACTTCAGGGGAGGTGGCAGGAAAGGTTTATTTAAATTAAATAAAAAACCAAACCATCTGTGGACAGGCTGTGGACAGGGAGCTTGGGCCTGGAGTTTGCTGGGAAACACGGAAAGGGAGATGGGTTTAACTGCAGGATTGTTTTTGAGGGGAAGGACTGGATTCAGAGGAGCAGCCCCAGCAGGGCCTTTCCATGGGCATTCCCTGCTCCTGCAGCGCACAGCTGGACCCCACCTCCTGCCTGAGGGGCTCTGGGGTGGCACTGGTGAGGAAGAGGAGCTGAAGTTTTAGAGGATTGGCTTTAAGGCTTTTACAACGTGGTGTGGCAAAAGCTGACAGCCCAAAAAATGCTCACAGTGTGTTGTCAGGTGGAAATATTTGGCTTCTGACTGTGGTGGTGTGAACTGCACCATCCGTATTGTCCCACCCTTCCATTTCCAGTGGGACTGGAAATGGAGTGAAAGTTTCTCAAACCCCTCCCAGCTGCCCCAGCTCTGGGTCAGAAAAGGGCTCAGTCTGACAAGGCTGGTGTTGGACTCGAGCTTTGGGGCTTTGCCAGTGCTCGGCTGTCCTGGAGCAGCCTGGGCATTGCGGGGGGATCCCGGCAGGAGCAGGAATCCGGCATTCCAGGGGATCCCGGCAGGAGCAGCAATCCGGCATTCCAGGGGATCCCGGCAGGAGCAGCAATCCGGCATTCCAGGGGATCCCGGCAGGAGCAGTGTCCCAGTTCTCCCGGTGTCCGGCTGCGCCGTGACCTCGCTCGGTTTCGGCTCCCGGGGCCGGGCTGGGGCTGCAGGGGGAGCTGGGGCTCCATTCCTTGTGCCAGAGCCCTCTGGTTTGTGGCACGGTTTTCTGTTTCTACCCTTTTGCTTAAAGGATGTTTTTATTGGGATCTACCCAGGCAGATGTTTTTATTGGGATCTACCCAGGCAGATGTTTTTATTGTGGTCTACCCAGGCAGTCGCTGCATTTTTCTGCTGTACCCCCATTTCTAACTCATTTCCCGGCACTGAAAATGGGCTCAGACACTGAGCCTCAATGTCCTGATACCACCCCCAAATATCCCAGAAAAAAACAGCTGAAAATAATTGTTATAATTTCTGATTCTGCGATGTTGTGAAGGGTACAGCTGCACAGCCTGGCGCCGTCTGGAAAGGTTGGAATTTGGGATGGAATTCTGGGCCCTTTTGGGATGGAATCTGGGCCCTTTTGGGATGGAATTCTGGGCCCCTTTGGGATGGAATTCTGGGCCCTTTTGGGACCGTGCCTGTGTCCAGGTGGGACCATCCCCGGTGCCCTTTTTGGGACCATCCCCGGTGCCCTTTTTGGGACCATCCCCGGTGCCCTTTTTGGGACCATCCCCGGTGCCATTTTTGGGGCCATCCCTGCTCCCTTTTGGGACCATCCCCGGTGCCCTTTTAGGGCCATCCCCGATGCCCATTTGGGGCCATCCCCGATGCCCATTTGGGGCCATCCCCGATGCCCATTTGGGGCCATCCCCGATGCCCATTTGGGACCATCCCCAGTGCCCTTTTGGGACCATCCCGGGCCCTTTTGGGACCATCCCGGTCTCGGTGTCGCCGCGGCTCCGGAGCCAGCCCGGAGGGATAAATGAGGAGATGGAGGAGCGCGGCTGCCGCTGATGAGGGCCAGCTCCGCGGGAATGTTAATTGCTGTAATTGGCTCGCGGTTGCCATGGTGATGGCAGGGCGCTCCGCCGGGGCTGCCACGGGCGAGGGGGGTTTGTTCCCTGGATCCTCCCTGGATCCTCATTCCTGGAGGGCGGCGGCCCTGGAAATAAAAAATCCCCATTTCCCTGCAACTCGTGCCAGGGTCTGGGGATGCGCTGCCTGTGGCAAGACACGGATATTCCATGGATATTCCATAGATATTCCATGGATATTGCGGGTGTATTTATTGCTGTGGGTGAACCTCTGCTGTGGCTCTGTCCGTCCTCTCTCCAAGGGCTCCCAAAAACGGCACTGGTGAAGGGTGGTGGGACTTAATTGGCATCTGTAGGAACAATTTCTTGGCCGATCCAGAGGGGAGATGTGAGTTGGGATTTTTAGGAGCCAGCAGCAATCACATTCCTGGAATAAGGAATTGCAAGCTGCACAGAGAGTCCATCCCTGCCTTCCTCAGGGTTTATTTTTGAAGGATCTCAGCTCAGGTATTCCTGTCCTGGAGGGGCGCTCAGGAATTTCAAGCTTTTACATCAAAAGGACAAATTTGGGAAGTTCTCGAGGATCTGTCACTTTTCCTCAGTGAGGATTCCTGTGTCCAATCCCCCGTTTCCTCCCTCCATCCCTCCCTGAGCCCCCCCTGTTATTCTGAAGCCGAACAAAGTTTCTAACGGAGAGCAAAGAGCTGCCAGAGGGCCCTTCCACACTTCCACTGACAATAATTCCCGGGATGGCATCAATCCATCCGTGGCTGTTCCTTCCCTGCAGCCCAGAGCGAGTGGGGGAGGCAAAATAAATAATTTGGGAGGGTCTGAGCAAAGCTGGGGAAGGCCGAGGTGCCCCTGCTGGCGCTGCTCTGCGAGGGCAGCGGGAGCACTGGGATGTGCAGTTCCCGGAGCCCAGGGACTCACCGCTGATCCGTTTGTGCTGTGACCAGGAAAAGCCATCGGTAAATCACGTGCAGGAAGGATCCTTTCCCCCACCCCTCCTCCCGGATTCCCAGGATGATGTGCTGGATCCAGTCCCGTCCCCGGGGCCCTGCGGAGCCGCTCCCGCTTCCTTTTCCCTCCCTGGCCCCCAGGAAAGCTCTGGCCAGCCGGGAGAGCCACGTGCCCGGCTAATAATAGTCCCAGCCGCGGCAATTCCTTGGAAAATCAGGCGTTTGGGAAGGGCACTGGAGCAGGAGCAGCTGCTGAGCCCTCTTGGGGCTGTTCGGGGCTGGGATTGGGATCCCGCAGGGGCAGCCCTGGCCTGGCACAGCCCCTCCCTAAGCGGTTGTTTATTTTCCATAAACATCCGATTTTTTATTTTCCCATTTTAAGGAGCAGGACTGGCGTGCTTTGAAAGGCACTGGATCGTTTTTCCTGCCGGGAGAGCGCCGGCCGTGCTGGGAAAAGGGGAAAAGTTCTGTCCGGGCTGCCGTGCCCAGCCAGGGCTTAAATCCTGGCGGATCCTCTCACACAGAAAGCGAAATGCCCGAGCTCGTGGTGGATCCCAGTTGTGGTGGGAATGCAGCCCGCAGCAGGCCCGGGGAGCGGTGAGGGAGGGCGAGGAGCCCCGGGTGGTTATTCCCGGAGGAATCCCGCGGAGGCAGCGCCGGGCCGGGCTGGAGCAGCGCTCCTGCCGCCGCTCCCGGCCCCGGCCTGCGCTGAGAATTCCAATGAAAGACTAAAAGAGGGAATTCAGGCAGGGATTTCGGTTGGAAATCTCCCTCACCGTGCTGAGCTCTGCAGGGACATTCCCACAAGGAAAGCATCCCTGGAGCAGGGAGGGACCTTTATTTCTCCTGGCAGCGCAGTTGGTAGCCCGGTGACAATCGCCCCTCGCCGCTTTGCTCTCAGACAGTGACAACAACCCTGAGCTTGCGGGGCTTTTCCTCCGAGAATTCCTCCCGAATCCGGGCTGGATCTGCTCCCTGTGCCAGGAGCTCGGCTCTAGCCCGGGTTTTCCCTAGCGGGAACAGCCTTAGGCAGGAATTTCTCTCTCCCCACTCCAGCTCCATCGTTCCTAAGTTTATTCCAAGGATTTACCTCCGCCTTGTCCCCCGTTCCACTGACCAGCTGCAAGCGGCAGTGCTGCGGGATCACATCCCGGATTCCAGCCCAAAACACACAAAGGGGCATGCGGGCAGGAAATAAACCCCATCCCTAAGGAATCCCCAGCCTGGGGAAAGCCGGGAATGCGGCTCCGGGATGGGGGAGAAGGGCACAGAGCCTTGATTTTAAATTCCTGTGAAATCCCGGGCTGAGGGTGGCGAGAGGCTTTGGGAGCGATGTGTGCTCAGGAATATTTGTGTGATTTCGTGCGTCCGGCTCGGGCAGGCAGGGGTTGGTGCTGCTGCTGCCGAATTCCCGCTGGAAGCAGCCGGGATCAGCGCGGGGCTCCCTGAGCCGAGCCGGGAAGTCATCCTTGCCTAATTGGGACTTTTGGTTTTGTTTTCTTCAATAATTGCCCGTCCTCCCCGATTGTTCCGAGAGGGCAGGAAGAGAGTGATGGTGGCAGCTGTGGGAACAAAGCTGGAATGGGATTCATCCTCCCCGGGAAAAGGGGCTCAGCCCGCTGGGCTGGGCGCTCTCCTGGAAGGATTCCTTTTTTTCTCTTTTCTTTTTTATTAATAGAAATGCCAGTTAATTTGATTTATAATCCGGAGTGTTAATGGAAGAGAGTCGTAAAGCAGCCAGCTCGGAGAGCTCGCCGAGCGCCGTGCAGCTCCTCTTTAATTAGCCCCGAGCTGCTGGACAATTCCGAGCCCCAAACCCCCCAAAATCCAACCCCGCCCTGTCCAGCACCCAAATCAAAGTTTTCCTGCCCGGTGATCAGAACAGAACCCTCTGCTGTGGCGGGTTTGGTTTGTTTGGAATTTTTTTTTTTTTTTTTCCGCGGTAATTTTATTTTCTCTCCAGCACGGCGGCTGCCAGAACCCAGCAATGAGCAATGTTTGAAGGGGCAAAAGCGCTGGCTGTAAATGTGCACAATATTCCACATTATATACATGTCATTCCTGAGCACTGTTGGAACGAGGCAGTGTCAAATCTGGATGACAGATTGAGGTGAAAGCTGGGAAGGGAGAGCCTGGGAAGGAACAGCCCTGACTGAGGCAGGCACCCTATAGAATTTATCCTGCAGGCTATGAGGAACCGGTTCCATCGCAGAAAGCGGCGCAGGAGGGATAATTGTCACTAATTTGGGGCTGGGCAGCCGCCGGTGTCACAATGCCACCTAGTGCTGCTGGCCGGGTCACCCGAGCCCGGCCCGACTCCAAAATCTGGACCTGGTCACGGGTCCCCAAATTCCAGCCCCGACCCCAAAATCGGGACCTGGCCACGGGTTCCCAAATTCCAGCCCCAACCCCAAAATCGGGACCTGGCCACGGGTCCCCAAAATCGAGACCTGACCCCAGAACCCAGCCCCACCCCAAAACTGGGCTCTGGACCCTCGTCCCCAAAGCCTGGCCCCAAAATCGGGACCTGGCCCCTGGTCCCCAAAGCCTGCCTGACCCCAAAATCAAGACCTGACCCCAAAGCCCAGCCCAGACCCCAAATTGGGATCTGACCCCAAATCCTGGCCCCGACCCCAAATTGGGATCTGACCCTAAATCCCAGCCCTGACCCCAGACTGGGATCTGAGCCCCTGCCCTCCCTGACCAGAGAACAGAACTGCCCACCCGGGGTTGTTTCCAAGCCACCTTTGGTGTTCCCAGGGGAAGGTCGTGCCCCGGGATCGGGGCTTCCCGGGGCTGGGGGGCTCCAGAGGAGGGATAAGGATGGCCCAGGAGTGATGGGGTGGCTGCTCCCCCCCGGGTGTGCCCAGGCCGGGTTTGGCAGATTGATCTGGGCTGGAAGGAAGGAATTACCTCAGGAGTAGGGACAGGCAGGCTGCAGCCTGAGAGCTGCACTGGGCTGCGCATCTTCGGTTTGTATTTCTCGTTATTTTTTACAATTAGCTTAAATCATCTGATTTCACCCCTTTTTTTTTTCCTTAAATTTATTTGCTCCCACTCAGTGCTGGAAAGTTTCTGATAAAACATCCAGGCTCCACAGAGCTGGAAACCAGGAATGAGCTCCCGTGGGAGATGGAGAAGCTCCTGTGCCTCCAAGGAGGAGCATTAACACCCATCCCTGGGGATGGGTCAGTAAATTCCAGGGAATATTCCCAAAGTGAACCCGGGTGCATGTGGGGGGCCAGGATCTGACACCCTCCAACCATCTCCTTCCTCTGGGGTGGATTTTGGGAGCAGAGCTCCCAGCCCAGCATCGAAACTCCGAGCTTTCAGTCATTTTTCAGTGTTCAGTTTTTAACAGAAGTCGTGATACTCAAATGCCTTGAAAATCTGGAAAACAATTTTGGATTTGTTTCGGTTTTTTACTGGGAGTTTTTTGGTTTGGGTTTGTTTTGTGGGTTTTTTGGGGTTTTTTTTTTTTGGTTTTTTTTTTTTTTTTCCTAAATCTGTAGCATCTGAAGCAAATATTCCCTCATAAATACATCATGGATCTCGGGAAGGGTTTTACACCCCAGCACTTTTCCATATGGAGGAAACAGGGAAATTAATTTGGGAATTTTTTTTGGTGCTGTTTCCCTCACCCTGCGCATTTTGGGCCTGGGACACAAACCCAGGGATGCTCCAGAGGGGCAGAGCTGGGCAGCTTGGGGGGTTTTCCTGGGAAATCTGCCTGGCTTTTGTCAGAAAGAGCAACAAAAAGCCGGCAGGTCCTCACGGCGCGGTTTTGTCCCACCCAGCTGGCATTTCCTGTGGGCAAAAAGGACCCGTTTAAAAAACAATAACTAAAAGTCTGCCGAGCCCCGCAAGGAGCAGCCGCTCCCGAGCTGCCTGTGTGTGCAGCCGAGCTCCGGCAGCGGAGATGGGAATTGTCCTTCCCCTGCTCCCAGCCTCCCGCAGGGCAGCTCTGGCACTGCCCTCCAAGGGACATTCCCGGCAGGAATAAACCCTGGATCCACCCCAGGCTGCCTGCGGGGCTCCGGAGAAATTTTAGCTTGGAGGAGCCGGGAACAGCCAGGAATCAGGGTTTGTGTTGTTTTTATTAATTCATGGAGAGCTCCAGAGGTGCTGCTTCCCAGAGAGGGGGAGCCTGGATGGAGGAAGGATCATCAAATCCTGGAATGGTTTGGGGTGGAAGGATCATCCCACCCCACCCCTGCCATGGCAGGGACACCTCCCACTGTCCCAGCTGCTCCAGCCTGGCCTTGGGCACTGCCAGGGATCCAGGGCAGCCCCAGCTGTGCCAGGGCCTCGTCTCCCTCACAGGGAAGGATTCCTTCCCAGTATCCCAATATCCCATCCATCCCTGGGGATCTGTGAATCCACTAGTTCCTGGGATCCATGGATTCACTGATCCCTGGGGATTTGTGAATTCACTGATCCCTGGGGATCCATGGATTCACTGATCCCTGGGGATCTGTGAATTCACTGATTGCTGGGATCCATGGATTCACTGATCCCTGGGGATTTGTGAATTCACTGATCCCTGGGGATCCATGGATTCACTGATCCCTGGGGATTTGTGAATTCACTGATTGCTGGGATCCATGGATTCACTGACCCCTGGGAATCTGTGAATCCACTGATTGCTGGGATCCATGGATTCACCGATCCCTGGGGATTTGTGAATTCACTGATTCCTGAATTCCGTGTGCCCAGTGCTGGGAGAGCCGGATCTGCAATTCCTTCCTTTGGGATGGGAGAGTGATGCCAGCACTGGGGTCACAGGCCCAGGGTGTGCTGGGAGGCTGCTGTGGGACTGGGGTGGGCTCTTCCCATGGGATATCTGCCCCATCCCGGGATATCTGCCCTATCCCGGGATATCTGCCCTTAAGCGTTATTGAGCTCTGGGGAGCAGCTCCCCTTTTCCCTACAGGGACATCTCTTCCCGGCCTCCATGAATTCCCATAAAAGCGATCCTGAAGGACGCTCGGGCTGGAGGGAGCGGGGCTGAGTCTGAGCCCGCATTCCTGGGGCTGCAGCTCCATCTACCAGCGGCTCCGGGAACGGCCTGGGATGCAGGATACGGGATATGGGATATGGGATGTGGGATCCGGGATATGGGATATGATTTATGAGATATGGGATGCGGGATGTGGGATGTAGGATAGGGGATGTGGGAGGAGTGATATAGGATATGGGATGAGGGATGTGGAATGTGGAATATGAGATATGGGACATGGCATGTGGGATATGGGATATGAGATGCAGGATATGGGATGCAAGATATGGGATATAGGATATGAAATACGGGATGTGGGATGCGGGATACGGGATGGGATATGGGACATGGCGTGTGGGATATATCCTGTATCTCATATCCCATACCCTGTATCTTGCATCCCATATCCTGTATCTCATATCCCATGGGATGCAAGATACGGGATATAGCATATGAGATACAGGATGTGGAATGCGGGATACAGGATGGGATATGGGACACGGCATGTGGGATATGGGATATGAGATGCAGGACATGGGATGCAAGACACGGGATATAGGATGTGGGATATGGGATGTGGAATGCGGGATACAGGATGGGATATGGGACATAGCGTGTGGGATATGGGATGCAGGATGTAGGTTACGGGATATGGGATGTGGAATATGGGATACAACATGTGGGATGCAGGATATGAGATATGGGATGTCGCATGTGGGATATGGGATATGGCCTGCAGGATGCATGATATGGGATGTGGGATATGGCATGTGGGATGTGGGATATGGCATGCAGGATGCATGATATGGGATGTGGGATATGGCACGTGGGATGTGGGATTTTGGGATATGGGATACAGCCAAGCCATCCCAGCACACCTCCACCTCTGTCCCCCTCCCTGCAGAGCTCATCACCCGCTTCTCTGTGACCACAAACACCCCGGATCAATCGAGATCTCTCTTTAGCTCTTTCCCAGCCCCATCCCCGTTTTCCTTCGCTCCAGGCTGTGCTGGGCAGGACCGAGCCGCTGGACCTTTCCCCTCCCAGCTCTAAGGAATTCTGGAAGGATTTTCGTTCGGGGCCCTTTTCCTCCCCCTCAGAAGTGTCGAGCGCTGGCTCTCTCTAGCCGTGATGCAATTAACGCCCGTAATTAGTGCCGGGGGGGGATGCCCAGCGGATCGATGGCCGTAGCGAAGCCCCGGGGTCCGGGTGCTGCCCTGCGGGGTCAAGGGCAGTCTGGGCCGGCCGAGCCCGGCTCTCCCCGTCCCCCTCGGAACGGGCACGGCAGGGAAGGCGCTGCCACCCCCTGTACACCGAATTTCAGCCCAACACCCGCTCCTCATCCGCCCGGGGCCTTTCTCGGGGCAGCTGATTGCGGCTGGCCCGTTAATTGCCGTTGATTAGCAGAGTTTGATGGCACGGGAACCTCGCTGGCTCCAGCGGCCCCGAGTCCCGCAGCGTGGGGCAATGCTTCCCTCTAGTGCTGCGGGCCGGGCTGCGTCTGCAACTGCACATTCCGCCTCGGCCGGGCCGCTGGGCTCGGTCTGGGGGGCTTGGACGGGGCTGGGGATTCCCTGGGCTCGGTTTGGGGGGGCTTGGAGGGGGCTGGGTGGGATTGGGGATTCCCTGGGCTCGGTTTGGGGGGCTTGGAGGGGGCTGGGGATTCCCTGGGCTCGGTCTGGGGGGGCTTGGACGGGGCTGGGTGGGGTTGAGGATTCCCTGGGCTTGGTTTGGGGTGGCTTGGACGGGGCTGGGTGGGGTTGAGGATTCCCTGGGCTTGGTTTGGGGTGGCTTGGAGGGGGCTGGGGATTTCCTGGGCTCGGTTTGGGGGGGCTTGGAGGGGGCTGGGTGGGGCTGGGGATTCCCTGGGCTCGGTTTGGGGAGGCTTGGAGGGGGCTGGGGATTTCCTGGGCTCGGTTTGGGGGGGCTTGGAGGGGGCTGGGTGGGGTTGGGGATTCCCTGGGCTCGGTTTGGGGGGCCTTGGAGGGGGCTTGAAGGGGGGCTGGGGATTCCCTGGGCTCGGTTTGGGGAGGCTTGGAGGGGGCTGGGTGGGGTTCGGGATTCCCTGGGCTCGGTTTGGGGGGCTTGGAGGGGGCTGGGTGGGATTGGGGATTCCCTGGAAGGGCTGGGGCTCCTTTGGGGCGCATCCTGCAGGGACGGGCAGGGAGGGATGCTCCAGCCCGAGAGGAGCTGCCGGGCAGGGCAGGGAAATCTGGGCTGTGGGAATCGCTGCTCTGCCTCAGACGAGCTCAGTTACGGCTGAACCTTCCCGGGAGCCTTGGGGACCCGGCTGGGAGGGGACAAGGGCTGGCCCAGTCCTGTGTCCTGCTGTCCCACCCAGGCTCCCCTCGGTGGGACACCGGGCTCTCCCGAATCTCCACCCAGTTCTGGATGGAACCAACCCTTAAAATCCCAGCCCGGGGCTGCCTTTGACCCCGCTGAGGTGGGGCTGAACAGCCACACCTGGGGCTGCTCCCAGACCTCTGGGGTATTCCCCAAAATGCTGAAATTCATGTGGGAATTGGGAAAAACGGGGAAGGAGATGTTCATGGATGGCTGCAGAGTGAAGGTTTCCTGCCATTAATTCCCAAAGTTATTCCTCATACAGCATGAAAAGCTCAGCTCTGGCAGCACTCTACTGAAGTGTCTCAAATGTGCATTTAATTTGGATTTAATAACACCATTTTTCCCTTGGAAAACTCCGTCAATTATTGAAAGCATTTCTTGAGGTTTAGCAATTATTTAAGAGGTACATTTACAGTAAAGTAATTAACTCAAATGGCATCGTTGTGGAAATGGTGTATTTCAAACAAATTTCAATATTTGTTCGCCAGAGAAAATATTTTCTCCTGCTCTAATTTGATCATCTCACAGGCATTGTCTGGAAAAGTTTTTGGTCTCGTTCAGCAGCTTGCTGGGGAGTTTGAGAGTCCTGGGAATGTGAGACCAGGAAGTTGTTTTAAAGCTGGGAATGGCTCCAGCTGTGTCCAGCCACCCATGGATCCTTCCCAAGCTGCTTGTTGGGTTTTCCTTGGAGAAAAAAATCAATTACGGGAGAAAGTCAGGGGTTCTCAGGTTGGTTTGGTCATCCAAACCAACCTCATCCCATCCCATTATCCCATTATCCCATTATCCCATTATCCCATGCCATCCCATCCCATCCACCCAGGGACACCTTCCCCATCCCAGGCTGCTCCAGCCTGGCCTTGGGCACTGCCAGGGATCCAGGGGCAGCCCCAGCTGCTCTGGCAATCCCAGCCCAGCCAGGAATTCCCAGTTCCCAATCTCCCACCCATCCCTGCCCTCTGGCACTGGGAGCCATTCCCTGGCTCCTGTCCCTCCATCCTTGTCCCCAGTCCCTCTCCAGCTCTCCTGGAGCCCCTCCAGGCCCTGCCAGGGGCTCTGAGCTCTGCCTGGAGCCTTCCCTCATCCAGGGGAACATTCCCAGCTCTCCAGCCTGGCTCCAGAGGGGCTCCAGCCCTGGATCAGCCCCTGGCTCCTCTGGGCTCTGTCCCTGTGCTGCCCTTGGCTCCCCCAGGGCTGGGGCAGCTCTGCAGTTGGGCTCTCACAGATCCCCCTCCATCCCTTGGCCCCTCTGTGCAGGGACTTTGCTCTCCCAGCTCTGTTCCTCTTTCCCTGCCCTCTGTGCCCATTCCATCCCTCCCATCTCCTCTCCCTTCCCTCTCCCTGGCAGCAGCCCTGGCACAGCCCAGGGAAAGGAAACAAACTCTTGGATTTGTTAAATCCCAACAGGAACTCTTGGAGGGCCTGGGAGTGGGGCAGGAGGGAGAGGCCCCTGGGGAAGCAGCCCTGAGGTGACCTGGGAGGGACATTAAAGGGGTCCCCTCCAGCACATGGGGCAGGGACACCCCCATGTTCGTGATTAGCCCAGGCATTCCTCATCACTGCCCTGAATTAACTCCTCATTCCTCCTCCTCCTCCTCCTCCTCCTCCTCCTGCTGTGCTCACTCCCAGGCATCCCCTGCTCCTTTAGGAGAAACTGCTCGGCCAGGATCAAGTGGGTGTCCAGGAAAGGTCCCCAAGACTGCCTGGGATGCATGGCTGCGGGGCTGAGCTCCCTGCTGGAATGGGACGGCCAGCCCTGAGCTGCAGCTGCAGTGACACCGGCCCGGAGCTCGGGGCAGTGCTGGGACAACAGGTGAGGAAACTCAGCATTCCCTCTGGAATGGGGCTGGGCTGGCCAGGTGGGAATCACCAGGGGTGTGTGCCCAGGGTGGCACAAACCTGGGGGTGTGCACAGGGTGACACAAACCCGGGGTGAGCCCTGCCCAGGGTGACACAAACCTGGGATGGGTGCCCAGGGTGACACAAACCCGGGGTGTGTGCCCAGGGTGACACAAACCTGGGGGGTGTGCCCAGGGTGACACAAACCTGGGGTGTGTGCCCAGGGTGGCACAAACCTGGGGTGTGCCCAGGGTGGCACAAACCTGGGGTGAGCCCAGGGTGACACAAACCTGGGGTGAGCCCTGCCCAGGGTGACACAAACCTGGGGTGTGTGCCCAGGGTGACACAGACCTGGGGTGTGTGCCCAGGGTGACACAAACCTGGGGGTGTGCCCAGGGTGGCACAAACCTGGGATGGGTGCCCAGGGTGACACAAACCCGGGGTGTGTGCCCAGGGTGGCACACCTGGGGGGAGCCCTGCCCAGGGTGGCACAAACCTGGGGGGTGTGCCCAGGGTGGCACAAACCTGGGGTGTGTGCCCAGGGTGGCACAAACCTGGGGTGTGTGCCCAGGGTGGCACAAACCTGGGGGATGTGCCCAGGGTGGCACAAACCCGGGGTGTGTGCCCAGGGTGATACAAACCTGGGGTGAGCCCAGGGTGACACAAACCTGGGGTGAGCCCAGGGTGGCACAAACCTGGGGTGTGCCCAGGGTGGCACAAACCTGGGATGGGTGCACAGGGTGGCACAAACCTGGGGGCTGTGCCCAGGGTGGCACAAACCTGGGGTGAGCCCTGCAGGAGCCACCTGCCAGAGGCCACCAAGAGTTCCTGATCCATGTAAGGTGATGTGTTGGAGTTCTGGGAATTTCAGACTTTCTGTGCTGGCAGGCTCTGACCCCAGGAGAACACTGCTCTGAGCTGAGGCTGTGGAGAAGGCTCCAGAATGGAATGATAACACTGAGGTTACAGGTGTGTGGTTTGGATAGAAGTGTGTGACATCACATGGTGGGAAACTCAGCGTTTAAGGGTTTAGAATATAGGAATGGATATAGAGCAAGGTGGAGGGTGTGGGGTAGAGGCTGCTCCTTCTTCTTCACCTTCTTCTTCTTCACCTTCTTCTTCTTCTCCTCCTTCTTCTCCTCCTTCTTATCCTCCTTCTTCTCCTTCTCCTCCTTCTTTCCTCTTCTCCTCCTCTTCTCCTCCCTTCTCCTCCTTCTCCTCCTTCTCCTTCTCCTTCTCCTTCTCCTTCTCCTTCTCCTTCTCCTTCTCCTTCTCCTTCTCCTTCTCCTTCTCCTTCTCCTTCTCCTTCTCCTTCTCCTTCTCCTTCTCCTTCTCCTTCTCCTTCTCCTTCTCCTTCTCCTTCTCCTTCTCCTTCTCCTTCACCTTCACCTTCACCTTCACCTTCTTCTCCTCCTTCTTCTTCACCTTCTTCTCCTCCTTCTTCTCCTCCTTCTTCTCCATGGGTTTGGGTGTTATTGTGCAATTAATAACCAGGAACCAGCAGTGATGGATGCAGGGCAGGGGAACAGCACGGAGGGGCCCTGGGGGCTGAGCCCACCCAGCACCCCAGCCTGGGAACTGCCTGCCCTTGGCCAAAAAACATGGCAAAGCCCTGGCATTGCCTTTGTCCAGCTCAGGACTGGCTTTGTCCAGCTCAGACTTTGTCCAGCTCAGGACTGGATTTGTCCAGCTCGGGATTGGCTTTGTCCAGCTCTAGGATTGCCTTTGTCCAGTTTGGGATTGGCTCTGTCCAGTTTGGGATTGGATCTGTCCAGCTCTGGCTTTGGCTCTGTCCAGCTCGGGATTGGCTTTGTCCAGCTCTAGGAGTGGCTTTTTCCAGCTCTGGCTTTGTCCAGCTCAGGATTAGCTTTGTCCAGATCAGGATTGGTTCTGTCCAGCTCTAGGATTGCCTTTGTCCAGCTCAGGACTGGCTTTGTCCAGCTCATGAGTGGATTTGGCTTTGTCCAACTCTAGGAGTGGCTTTTTCCAGCTCTGGCTTTGTCCAGCTCTGGATTGGCTCTGTCCAGCTCAGGATTGGCTCTGTCCAGCTCATGAGTGGATTTGGCTTTGTCCAGCTCTAGGAGTGGCTTTTTCCAGCTCTGGCTTTTTCCAGCTCTGGCTTTGTCCAGCTCAGGACTGGCTCTGTCCAGCTCCGGATTGGCTTTGTCCTGCTGGCAGCAGCCCAGGAATGTTCCTGAGGGGAATGTGGCTGGGACAGGGCAGCAGGACACACGGACTGGGCCCTGCTGGCAGCCCTGGGCTTGGTTCTGCTCCTGTGCCACCCCCAGGAAAGCTCCTGCCTGGAGAATGGATGGATATTCCTGGGGAAGGGATGGATCTGCTCAGAAGAGTGGAGGGAACACAAGCACAGCTGGGACAGGTTCCTTGTGAGGCTTCCTTGGAGAATGCTGCGTTATAAAATCAGGGAATTGCTCAGGCTGGAGAGGACCTTTGAGGTCATCAAGTGCCACCACCACTGCCCCGTGTCCCCAGGTGCCACATCCACACATTCCCTGAATGTTCCCAGGGTCGGGGGCTCCCCCACTGCCTTCCAGCCCTTCCCATGGAAACTCCTCCCCCCACCTGGGCCCCCGGGCACAGCTGGAGGCCAGCACCCACCTGGCACTGCAGGGACACCAGGTAACACAGCAGGGACACGCTGCTGGCCTTAGGGCAGAAAGGGAACTGTGGCTTTTGACTTCATTTACAGATTCTAAAGGGGACACTGGGTTGGAGGGTGGCAGTGCCACCCCGCCAATGACTCTGCACAAACCGTGTTTATCAATTATTTTTCTTCCATAAAAGAATGCAAAAAGATGAGTTATTTACAGAAAGTGTGTGACAACCTTCGTTGTAAGAATGGAAACATCAGAAGGCTTAGAAAATCCTAAACAATCAGGGTGACATCCCCCCAGAGCTGGAGAACTGCACCCAGAGCACCCAGATCCCCCTGAAATGGCTCTTCCCAGATTTCCTTGGCTGCTGTTTGGCGTGGCTCTGAGCTGCTCCAGGATTCCAGGCTCCCCTCCTGGCGTTCCAGCCCTGCTCCTGGCACCGAGATCCCCTCTGCTGCTGCTTGGCAATGCTGGCTCTTAGACCTTCTCCCCCTGAATCCCGTGTCTCCCAGCAGGAATCCGCACAGACGTGCTCGGGATGAACTCCACAGGAGGTTCCCAACAGGAATTTTCATGGAAAACGCCCTGGAGGCAGCTGTGCCATGGCTGGAGGGTGGCTCGGGGCTGTCCCTCTCTGCGTCCCACTGAGGGGAGCTCTAAGCCCAGCGATGAGCCCTCAGCCTGCCCAGCTCCCGCTCACCATTCCTGTCCTTACTGATCATCTTTGTCACCATCTCCCGGGGCAGCCGGAGCGGGGCTGCTGGTCTGACAGTGCCAGAGGGCAGGGATGGACGGGAGATGGGGAATTTGCCACCTCCCGGGGCAGCAGGAGCGGGGCTGCTGGTCTGACAGTGCCAGAGGGCAGGGATGGATGGCAAATGGGGAATTCCTGGCTGGGCTGGGATTGCCAGAGCAGCTGGGGCTGTCCCGGATCCCTGGCAGTGCCCCAGGTTGGATATTGGGGCTGGGAGCAGCCCGGGACAGTGGGAGGTGTCCCCAGGCTGGCACCGGATAATTCTCCGTGTCCCTTCCAACCCAAGCCATTCCGTGCCCTGCAATCCTCCCTGTAAATCTCTGGTGCTCGGGTTTGTTCTGTCAGTCCTTGGAAGCCTCAGGGTTACCTGACAGCAGAAATGGAATCGTTTGCAGGGGTGTTCCCATGCAGGATTCATATAACTATAAATAGAAATATAAAAACATATAAATATAAATATAGATTTAAATATAAATATAGATATAAACATGGATATAAATATAAACATAGATATAAATATAAATATAAATATAAATATAAATATAAATATAAATAACTATAAATAAATATAAATAAATATAAATATAAATATAAATATAAATACAAATAAATACAAATTGAAACTGAAATTAAATTGAACTAGAAATATAAATATAAATATAAATATGCATTAAAAGTAATATATCTATTAATATAATAGAAACAATAATAGAAATATAAATATTATGTGTATTATATATTATGTTATTTTATAAATTACTATATCTGTTATTTTATATATTATATATAAAATATATTAAAATACATAAATATAAAAATATATATAATAGGAAAAGATACAACATATTTAAAGTATATTATATTATATTATATTATATTATATTATATTATATTATATTATATTATATTATTAGTAGAAAACATATAATTATAATATTTAAGATATAATATATTTAAAGTATATATAAGGATATATTTATATAAACGATTCCCAGAACAATCCACTCTGCCTTCACAGGGACACCGGCCCCTTGGTGTCCCCTCAATGCCAGGAGTGCATGGTGACAGTTGCTCTGGAATTCCTGGCTGGAGGAGCCTGGCACACAGTGCTGGATGGCCTCAGGAATTCCAGCAGCCCCAGAAGGAATTCCAGCAGCCCTTGGTGTGCTGGGGCTGGATCTGCCCAGCCCTTCCCGAGGGTCTGGGCAGGCTGGGGTGGGGCTGGGTTGGTACCCTGAGCTCCAGGGGGGAACCAGAGCTGGGAATTCTTTGCCATCCCTTGGGAACCTGGTCCTGGTGGGGAACCCCTTGGCACAGTAAATCCTTTTGGTGGTTGTAGCTGAAAGTCACATTTGCTCTGCTGGAACAACTTTAAATGGCACATTCCTCCCTTAGGTGTGCACATGTCCCAAAAATGGGATTTGGGTTCTACAGGCAGAGCTCAGAGCCCCTGGCAGGGCCTGGAGGGGCTCCAGGAGAGCTGGAGAGGGACTGGGGACAAGGATGGAGGGACAGACACAGGGAATGGCTCCCAGTGCCAGAGGGCAGGGATGGGTGGGAGATTGGGAACTGGGAATTCCTGGCTGGGCTGGGATTGCCAGAGCAGCTGGGGCTGTCCCTGGATCCCTGGCAGTGCCCAAGGCCAGGCTGGAACACCCTGGGATGGGGAAGGGGTCCCTGCCATGGCAGGGTGGGACAGGGATGGGATTTGGAAGGTCATTTCCAACAAAACCAATCTGTGATTCCAGACTTCCCAAAAAGCAAGAGCAGCTCCTGTTCCCTGCAAACCACCTGGTTTTGGTTGGTTCCACGTGGATTTGGCCCCACCAAGGCCCCCTGGCCTCCCCAGACCCTGTCTGAGGGTGGAACCACATTCAACACCACATTCAACACCCCATTCAACACCACATTCAACACCCCATTCAACACCACATTCAACACCACATTCAACACCACATTTCACCCCAGGTAACTCCTCTCAGCTGGGGCTGCCTTCCGGTTCTACATTTTCAGGTGTTCTTTGGAACTGAAAGTAGCTGACAAAAATAGCTTGAAAATAGCTGCCAAACAAACCCAGGGAATGTCCCCCGTTCCCAGAGCCCCTGGTGACAGCCAAGGTGGCAGAAACACCACCCAGGACCGGTCCTGCCCTGGAAGCCCCCGAGGCACGGCTGCCTGGGCAGGGCTGGCACTGCCCCAGGTGGAATGTTCATTTTAATTCTCCCTTCCCTGCAGGGTGAGCTGCAGCAGGCTCTGAGTGCCCGTGTCTGCTGGCAGCTCCCTTATCTGGGTGCTGGAGGGCAGCTCTGCCGTGACCTGTGCCCATCACACGCTCCCTGCCGGGCTATTCCTGGATCCTTATCCGTGCCCAGCAGTGCCAGCTCGGGGTGGCAGCGGATGGGTGCCAGGGACGGGCACAGCACAGTGCCAAGGCAGCCAGCACCACCCCCGAGGCCTGGCAGGGGCTCCAGCTGGGCATTCCAGGAATCCGGGGTCATTTCTTCCATGGGGGATCTGTGTCCTGGTGTGGGGATATCCATGGCAGGGACCTCACCCGTCAGCTCTGCTTTTCCAGGCCCTGCAGCAGCTTCCAGCCACTTCCAAAGGGATTTTATGGGGACTGGAGGCTCTGCCTCCTCTGCCCTCGGGCCCAGCCTCCGTGGAAGGCTGCTCCAGCTCCCAGCCCCCTTCCCTGGGAAATCAGACCCTTCCCTGGGCAACCCAGACCCTTCCCTGGGAAATCAGACCCTTCCCTGGGGAATCCAGACCCTTCCCTGGACAATCCAGACCCTTTCCTGGGAAATCAGACCCTTCCCTGGACAACCCAGACCCTTCCCTGGGAAATCCAGGCCCTTCCCTGGGAAATCAGACCCTTCCCTGGGCAACCCAGACCCTTCCCTGAGCAATCCAGACCCTTTCCTGGGCCATCCAGACCCTTTCCCTGGGCCATCAGACCCTTCCCTGGGCAATCCAGACCCTTCCCTGGGCAACCCAGACCCTTCCTTGAACCCAAACCCTTCCCTGGGCAATCCAGACCCTTTCCTGACAAACCCAGACCCTTCCCTGGACAATCCAGACCCTTCCTGAATCCAGACCCTTCCCTGGGCAATAATTATATAATTTATATATAATAAAAATGAAATGTATTCTATATCTATATTTCATTTTTACTATATATAAATTATATAATTATCTATTTTATTATATATAAACGATACTTTATTATATTAAATTTTAATATTTAATTTATTTTTATTTCTATTCTATGAAGAGTACTAAACTACACTAAAGAACACAGAAAGGATACAGACAGAAGGTCAGAAAGATACTAATGAAAAACTCCTGACTTTTTTTTTGAGCTGTGACACAGCTGGGCCATTATTGGCCAATAAGTAAAAACAATTTACATTAAACCAATAAAACAATCACCTGCTGGACAAGCAATCCCTAAACCACATTTCAGAGCAGTAAAACACCAGAGAAATAATCGAGACAATATTGTTTTCCTTTCTCTCTGAAGTTTCTCAGCTTCCCAAAAGAAGGAATCTTAGCCAAGAGGTTTTTCCAAAAAACAGGACAGGAGTGTTCCAGAAACCCTCTGGGGCAGGACAGAATCCCTGGGAAGGACAAAAGGGGAGCAGCCCCAGCTCTGTCTCCACCAGGGGGGCAGAGGGTGCTGCCCCTCTCCAAAGTTTAATCACAGCCAGAAACAGCTGTGAATAAACAGTTATTTTAATTATTTCATTTGTCTCCGTGCCTGGGGTCAGCTGCTGCCCCGGCACCTGGCACAGCCAGCGAGGACAGCACCAGAGCTTTGTCCCCCCTTCCCTGCAGGAAAAACCCAGGAATGCTGGCAGAGCTTTTCATAGAGGGATTCTGTCAGGTCTGTGTGTTACCCTGGATTTATCCCTTTCCCTGCAGAAAAAACCCAGGAATGCTGGCAGAGCTTTTCACAGAGGGGAGTTCTGTCAGGTCTGTGTGTTACCCTGGATTTATCCCTTTCCCTGCAGAAAAAACCCAGGAATGCTGGCAGAGCCTTTCAGAGAGGGATTCTGTCAGGTCTGTGTGTTACCCTGGATTTATCCCCTTCTCCTCAGGAAAAACCCCAGGAATGCTGGCAGAGCCTTTCAGAGAGGGGACTTCTCTCAGGTTTGTGTTTCATCTGAGTTTTCTCCTGTTCCCTTTAGGGAAAAAAACCCCAGGAATGGTGGAGAGGCCTTTCACAGAGGGTTTCTGTCAGGTTGGTGTTTTTCCCTGGTTTTGTCCCCTTCCCTGCAGGAAAAACCCAGGAATGGCGGCAAAACCTTTCAGAGAGGGATTCTGTCAGGTCTGTGTTTCACCTTGGTTTTGTCTCCTTCCTTGCAGGAAAAACCCAGGAGTGGTGGAGAGGCCTCTCAGAGGGGGGAGTTCTCTCAGGTTTGTGATTTATCCTAAGTTTTCTCCCCTTCCCTGCAGGAAAAAACCCCAGGAGTGGTGGCAGAGCCTTTCAAAGGGGCGTTCTGTCAGGTCTGTGTTTTTTCCTGGTTTTCTCACTTTCCCAGCAGGAAAAAACCCCAGGAATGGTGGAGAGGCCTTTCACAGAGGGGTTCTGTCAGGTTGGTGTTTTTCCCTGGTTTTGTCCCCTTCCCTGTCGGAAGAACCCCAGGAATGCTGGCAGAGCCTTTCAGAGGGGGGAGTTCTCTCAGGTTTGTGTTTCATCTGAGTTTTCTCCCGTTCCCTTTAGGGAAAAAAACCCCAGGAATGGTGGAGAGGCCTTTCAAAGGGGGATTCTGTCAGGTCTGTGTGTTACCCTGGATTTATCCCCTTCTCCTCAGGAAAAACCCCAGGAATGGTGGCAGAGCCTTTCAGAGCAGGGAGTTCTCTCAGGTTTGTGATTTATTCTGAGTTTTCTCCCCTTCCCTGCAGGAAAAAAACCCCAGGAGTGGTGGCAGAACCTCTCAGAGGGGAGGGTTTTAGTTATGGGAAACCCCTTAAATATTTAAATGATGGAAAATCCCTTTAACATTTAATGATGGAAAATCATTTTAATATTTAAATTATGGGAAATCACTTTAATATTTAAATTATGGAAAATCACTTTAATATTTAAATTATGGAAAATCACTTTAATATTTAAAATATGGGAAATCACGTTAATATTTTAATTATGGAAAATCACTTTAATATTTTAATGATGGGAAATCACTTTTGATAGGACTTGGAAGAGCTTTGGGAGGGTTCCCCATCCATGGAAATGTCCCAGGCCAGGCTGGACAGGGCTTGGAGCAGCCTGGGACAGTGGGAGGTGTCCCTGCCATGGCAGGGGTGGCGCTGGATGAGCTTTAAGGTCCTTTCCACCCCAAACATCCTGAGGATTTAGGATTCTATGGAATGTGTATGGGTGCATTTTCCTCTGCTGCTTTCAGATTTTGGTGGGACTGACCTCTAAATCCAGCTGGGCCTGAGAGCAGCACCTGGAACAACCTCAATTCCATCTTTAGCCATGCTGTCTCCTGAATCCCTGGGCACCTCAGGAAACCTTTCCAGAGGAGGAGGAGCAAACCATCAGCAGGTGGATTCCTTCCCCGGGAAGAGGAGGGTGAGGCTGGAGCAAAGAGAGTGAAGGGAATCCCAGTGCCCTGGGGATCCCTTCACTGGGAAAACCAGTGATCCCTGGGCCTCTGAAACTGGGGAATCGTTTCCCTGCTGGGATGGATCCAGGCTGGCAGGGGAAGCTGGGCTCTGCAGCTCCCAGGTTTGGGGAGGGAGGTCACAGAGGGTCACAAGGCCACAGCCAGCACCTGCTGTGGGTGCTGCTCTTCCCCAGCCCTTGGGATCGGGGC
Organism: Serinus canaria; assembly: GCF_022539315.1. Lineage (NCBI taxonomy): Eukaryota > Metazoa > Chordata > Aves > Passeriformes > Fringillidae > Serinus > Serinus canaria. Next base: position 935,646 of record NC_066321.1, read on the forward strand.
TCCTGACAAGCCTGGAGGGGGCCCAGGCTAGCAGGGAGGTGGAATATGGGATCTGTCAGGAGTTTAATTAAAGAGAGAACGATTCCCATCCCTCAGCTCATTTAGAGCACAGCTCAGGAGGCTCCTCTCTCCTCACAGGTAATTATCCAGGCATGCCCTGCACACATTCCCAAGGAAAAGCAGGGTGAGCTCATCCATCACCTGGTTAGTGCCAGGGCTCCTGATAAACAGGAGCAAGGAGTTATCAGGGTGAAATGGGACTGGGATCTTCTCAGCTCCCTCAGCACAAAGGGGAGCTTTTCCCAAAGCAGAAAGATTTTAACATGTTAAATCATTAATAATGAAATTTAATTAATTGGATAATTAATTTAATTTCATTTAAATAATTAAACAATCCCTTCCCAGCGCAGAGGGGAAGAACAAACCCTGCCATGGCACAGCTGAAAGTGCAGCATGTCACCGAGGCTTCCCTGGGCTCTGTGTCCCTCCTGGGCAGGGCTCAGAGCTGCAGGCTCGGCCAGGCTGACCCTCCCTGGGGCTGATCCACCTCCAGCACCTGGGCTGGGATCCTCGGGAAGCTGGAAAGGGCCCAGCACGGCTGCTGCTCCTGCCCAAGAGCACCTGGAGGATGGCACCGTGCCCAGGGTGCTCCAGGAGGGCACAGCTCCCTGGGCTGGCAGCTCTCAGCAGGCAGCTTTGCCCTGTGTCCCCGCCTCTCATTTGGGGCAGAAAAAGCCAATTTAAGGGGCACGAAAAGCCCAATTTAGGGAGCAGAGAAAGCCCAATTAAAGGGGTGCAAAAAGCCAAATTTAAGGAGCAGAGAAAGCCCAATTAAAGGGGTGCAAAAAGCCCAATTTTAGGGGCACAAAAAGCCAAATTTAAGGAGCAGAGAAAGCCCAATTAAAGGGGTGCAAAAAGCCAAATTTAAGGGGTGCAAAAAGCCAAATTTAGGGAGCAGAGAAAGCCCAATTAAAGGGGTACAAAAAGCCCAATTAAAGGGGTACAAAAAGCCAAATTTAAGGGGCACAAAAAGCCCAATTTAGGGAGCAGAGAAAGCCCAATTAAAGGGGCACAAAAAGCCCAATTAAAGGTGCCTTCAAGCATGGCTGGAAGGTTCCCTTCCCTGCCCATGGAGGGGGTGGGAGGAGGTGGGTTTAACGCCCCTTCCAACCCAATCCAGTCTGGGACAGAGGGCAAGAAGGGTCCTTAAAGCCTGCAGCTGCCTCCCTGGTGTGGCAGGGGTGGGCTGGGCTGGGACCCCCAGGTTCTCCTCAGCTCCTTCCCACCCTGTGCCTCGAGGGAAGGTGATCCAGTGGGACCCTCAGTGTCCCAGCCCCTGCAGCTCTGGGATCTCCACCCCAGGCAGGGCTGCTCCAGGGGGGCTGCAGCTCCACATCCCAGTCCCCAGAACCCCCAGCCCAGCTCAGGGGGCTGCAGCTCCACATCCCAGGACCCCCAGCCCAGCCAGGGGGGCTGCAGCTCCACATCCCAATCCCCAGGACCCCCAGCCCAGCCAGGGGGGCTGCAGCTCCACATCCCAGGACCCCCAGCCCAGCCAGGGGGGCTGCAGCTCCACATCCCAGGACCCCCAGCCCAGCTCAGGGGGCTGCAGCTCCACATCCCAATCCCCATCCCCCCAGCCCAGCCAGGGGGGCTGCAGCTCCACATCCCAATCCCCATCCCCCCAGCCCAGCTCAGGGGGCTGCAGCTCCACATCCCAGTCCCCAGGACCCCCAGCCCAGCTCAGGGGGGCTGCAGCTCCACATCCCAATCCCCATCCCCCCAGCCCAGCTCAGGGGGCTGCAGCTCCACATCCCAATCCCCAGGACCCCCAGCCCAGCTCAGGGGGCTGCAGCTCCACATCCCAATCCCCAGGACCCCCAGCCCAGCCAGGGGGGCTGCAGCTCCACATCCCAATCCCCAGGACCCCCAGCCCAGCTCAGGGGGCTGCAGCTCCACATCCCAGGACCCCCAGCCCAGCTCAGGGGGGCTGCAGCTCCACATCCCAGGACCCCCAGCCCAGCTCAGGGGGGCTGCAGCTCCACATCCCAATCCCCAGGACCCCCAGCCCAGCTCAGGGGGGCTGCAGCTCCACATCCCAGGACCCCCAGCCCAGCTCAGGGGGCTGCAGCTCCAGGAGATCCCCCCCTGGCACCCCCTGGATCCCAATCCCGTGGCAGCTCCTGCCCCGACCCCGCTGGGCTCCGGGCTGAGCTCGGCAGCTCCCGAGGAGCAGGGATAAATGTGGAGTGGGAATAATGTGCATTATGGATGAGAGCACACGTCACAGCAGCCCTGACACGGAAAGGCACTCGCAGTGCTGCTCTCCTGAGGGAACAGGGCTTGGCTCCTTTCTCCATGCTCCATCCATATGCAAAGCCCCTCTCTGGAGGTAAAAACCTTTTATGCTCATCCATAGATAATGAGGGACAGAGTTATAAATGCCTGCTGGTGTTTAGATCTTTCACAAGTTGGTGGTTTGGCTCTTCTCAGGGCTTGGGTTTTCTCCTGCCAGCCCCATCCCAGCCTGCTCTCCCTGGAGAGAGCACTTGGAGACAGGAAAGTGTTTCATTAATGCCTTGTCAGCTCTCAAGGAGTGCTGCTGTTTGGTTGGTGTGTCCTCACGGAGGGGCTGGCAGCAGGGCTGAGCAGCTGAGTCACTCAGCAGTGTTCGTGGAGCTGAATGAAGTTATGGCCCGGCAGGAAAACTGCAACCCCCTCCCCTGCCTGAGCTCCGAGGTGCGACTCATAAATCAGCTTCCCACAGCTGGAGACAGGAGGGCAGGGATGGCACCTTGAGGCTGTTCCCAGCCCCAGCCACGCTGTGCCTCCCAGGCTGGGCAGCAGCGATGGATTCCAGTGGGGCTGGATTGTTCCAGAACACTCTGAGGGCAGAGATGTGCCCAGCTCTCCATGCATCCCTGCTCTCCATGTCCCCAAGTGCCACACGTGTGTGGCTCAGGAGGCCCTGCAGGGTGGGCACAGGGCCTGTCACCAGGGAGGTCACCAGGGAGGGGTCAGGCCCTGCCCACCATCAGCCAGAAAACACCGAGCATATCCCTCCTCCTTCCACCTCCTTCCTCCTTCCATCTCTTCTTCCTTCCATCTCCTTCCTCCGTCCATCTCCTTCCTCCTTCCATCTCCTTCCTCCTTCCATCTCCTTCCTCCTTCCATCTCCTTCCTCCTTCCATCTCCTTCCTCCTTCCATCTCCTTCCTCCTTCCATCTCCTTCCTCCTTCCATGTCCTTCTTCCTCCTTCCATCTCTTCTTCCTTCCTCCTTCCACCTCCTTCCACCTCCTTCCACCTCCTTCCACCTCCTTCCACCTCCTTCCACCTCCTTCCACCTCCTTCCACCTCCTTCCACCTCCTTCCATCTCCTTCCATCTCCTTCCATCTCCTTCCACCTCCTTCCACCTCCTTCCATCTCCTTCCACCTCCCTCTCCTTCCCTCTCCTGCCATCTCTCCCTCCTCACCCTCGCAGTCTGAGCTGTTTCCATGCCCTGGGCTGGGCTGTGTGTGTGCCAGGCTCCTGGCACCATTCCCCGGGGCTGGGCTGGCACACCCAGCTGCTCTGGGGACAGCAGGAGAGCAGGGCCAGGGAAATCATTTGGGATAGTGCAAAACCTGCCCGGGGGAAGAGGGGCAGGGCTGCGGGCAGAGCAGCACCCCAAGTGTGGGTGATGGAGAGAGCAGGGCTCGCTGAGATGGTCAGAGAACCCCAATTTATTGTGGGGTACAAATGCTTCTGTGGCATTTTAGGAAGGCCAGTAATGTTCACCACAGATGTTGGGTTAAAAACCACACACACAAACTTGTGCTCCTCCAGAGCAGCCTCCCAGAGCTGCTGAGGCTCTGCCGGTGTCCCCAGGTGTTCCCTGCCCTGCTGAGCCCCGTCCTGCTCACCTTGGCTTCACCTGGAACGCGTGGGAGGGGGAGCAGACCCTGATGGAGCTGCAGGGCCTGCCAGGGGGACAGCAGTGCCATGGGCACTGCAGGCTTGGGAAACAAAGAGCAGAGCCCTCCTCCTCCTCCTCCTCCTCCTCCTCCTCCTCCTCCTCCTCCTCCTCCTCCTCCTCCTCCATCGCCATGGAAATCTGCAGCTTTCCACCCTGTGCCTTCCCCTGTAGGGTCTGTGTGTGCCCATCCCTGTAGGGTCTGTGTGTGCCCATCCCTGTAGGGTCTGTGTGTGCCCTTCCCATTTGGGGTCTGTGTGTGCCCATCCCCTGTAGGGTCTGTGTGTGCCCATCCCCCTGTAGGGTCTGTGTGTGCCCTTCCCCCTGTAGGGTCTGTGTGTGCCCATCCCTGTAGGGTCTGTGTGTGCCCATCCCTGTAGGGTCTGTGTGTGCCCATCCCTGTAGGGTCTGTGTGTGCCCATCCCCTGTGGGGTCTGTGTGTGCCCATCCTTGTAGGGTCTGTGTGTGCCCATCCCATTTGGGGTCTGTGTGTGCCCATCCCCTGTAGGGTCTGTGTGTGCCCATCCCATTTGGGGTCTGTGTGTGCCCATCCCATTTGGGGTCTGTGTGTGCCCATCCCCCTGTAGGGTCTGTGTGTGCCCATCCCTGTAGGGTCTGTGTGTGCCCATCCCTGTAGGGTCTGTGTGTGCCCTTCCCCCTGTAGGGTCTGTGTGTGCCCATCCCTGTAGGGTCTGTGTGTGCCCATCCCTGTAGGGTCTGTGTGTGCCCATCCCTGTAGGGTCTGTGTGTGCCCATCCCTGTAGGGTCTGTGTGTGCCCATCCCATTTGGGGTCTGTGTGTGCCCATCCCCTGTAGGGTCTGTGTGTGCCCATCCCTGTAGGGTCTGTGTGTGCCCATCCTTGTAGGGTCTGTGTGTGCCCATCCCCTGTAGGGTCTGTGTGTGCCCATCCCCTGTAGGGTCTGTGTGTGCCCTTCCCCCTGTAGGGTCTGTGTGTGCCCATCCCTGTAGGGTCTGTGTGTGCCCATCCCCTGTGGGGTCTGTGTGTGCCCATCCCATTTGGGGTCTGTGTGTGCCCATCCCTGTAGGGTCTGTGTGTGCCCTTCCCTGTAGGGTCTGTGTGTGCCCATCCCTGTAGGGTCTGTGTGTGCCCATCCCCCTGTAGGGTCTGTGTGTGCCCATCCCTGTAGGGTCTGTGTGTGCCCATCCCTGTAGGGTCTGTGTGTGCCCTTCCCCATCCAGGGTCTGTGTGTGCCCATCCCTGTAGGGTCTGTGTGTGCCCATCCCCCTGTAGGGTCTGTGTGTGCCCATCCTTGTAGGGTCTGTGTGTGCCCATCCCTGTAGGGTCTGTGTGTGCCCATCCCCTGTAGGGTCTGTGTGTGCCCATCCCCTGTGGGGTCTGTGTGTGCCCATCCTTGTAGGGTCTGTGTGTGCCCATCCCCTGTGGGGTCTGTGTGTGCCCATCCCCTGTAGGGTCTGTGTGTGCCCATCCCCTGTAGGGTCTGTGTGTGCCCATCCTTGTAGGGTCTGTGTGTGCCCATCCTTGTAGGGTCTGTGTGTGCCCATCCCCTATGGGGTTTCTGACCCTTTCCCCTGTAGGGTTTGTGTTTTGAGGCTCCCCACACCCTGCAGGGGCTGCCCAGAGCTCAGCCCGACCCCTGCTCTGGCATTTACCCTGGCACAGCCACTTTGCCAGTTCAGAATGCAGGTAATGGGTGCTGGAGAGGAAATTGGGGTTTTTTCTGTTATCCTTTAAATTAAAACCAGCCAGCTCCAACTAATGAGCTCCAGCCCACCCCGTGTGCAAGATGAACTCTTGCTAGATAGAGAGCTTTGGGTAATTTTGTAATTATCAGGTGAATAAAATGATCCCTAACAGCCTGCAATTTCCTGGTCAAGCAGATCATTGCCAGCCCTGCACAAAGGAGGGAAAATCTGCCTGGCTGGGAGCCAGCTCTGGCCCCCAGCCCTGCCCCAGCCTGCCTGCCCTGGGGGGCTCTGGGGGTGCCCCCAGGGCTGGCTCCAGGCTGAGCCCCTGCCCAGGGGTTCTCCAGCCCCTTCCCAGCTCCCTCAGGGATTCTCCAGCCCCTTCCCAGCTCCCTCAGGGATTCTCCAGCCCCTTCCCAGCTCCCTCAGGGATTCTCCAGCCCCATCCCAGCTCCCTCAGGGATTCTCCAGCCCCTTCCCAGCTCCCTCAGCTGCTCCAGGTATTTCTGGTTTGGGGGAGGGGAAAAAAAAAAACACCTTAGGTTTGGTAACTCCTAAAAACACATTTCCCTAAAAGTTTTGAGAACTGGAAATAGAAACCCAGCAAAAAACTGAGAGTGGAGTCTGAGAATGGAGGCACTTGGTGCTCTGGGCTGGGGAGGGGGCACAGGAGGGCTTTGATATCCCTCCAGGATGGGTGTGATGGCCCTGAGGGGGCACAGGATGGGTTTGGTGTCCTGGAGGGGGCACAGGATGGGTTTGATGCCCTGGAGGGGGCACAGGATGGGTTTGATGTCCTGGAAGGGGGCACAGGATGGGTTTGATGGCCCTGGAGGGGGCACAGGATGGGTTTGATGGCCCTGGAGGGGGCACAGGATGGGTTTGATGTCCTGGAGGGGGCACAGGATGGGTTTGATGCCCTGGAGGGGGCACAGGATGGGTTTGATGGCCCTGGAGGGGGCACAGGATGGGTTTGATGCCCTGGAGGGGGCACAGGCTGAGTTTGATGATCCTGCAGGGCTTTTCCAGCCTCAGGGATTCTGGAATTTGGTGCTGTCAGGGCTGCTGGGTGTGAGCCCAGCAGTGGCTCCAGCCTGGCTCTCCCAGCAGATCCCAGCCCTTCCTGGGGTGACATTTCCCCCTCTGAGCTCTGCAGCTTTGCCTCCTCCTCATTCCAGATTTGAAATCCCTGCTGTTAGGAGCTGCTGGAGTTTCATTTTCCTTTCACTCTGTGCTTTGGCCCAGCTGCTCTGGGTTTCATTAGCAGCTCCTGACTTTACCTTTATTAGCTTTGGCTGCTGCTGATAAATAAGAAACGAGGTTCTAATAATCATCTCCTTCTTTGCCTAATTAAGGCACTTTCATTTAAGGGCTGCTGAGTGTTCTTCTGCTGCCTGGTTTGTTTTTAACACCTTGCCTGAATGGTCCTGGAGCCTGAGGGGTGGCCCTGGGGAGGAGGAACGGGCTTTAAGGAGGATTTCTATGGTGAGGGTGGGCAGGCCCTGGCACAGGTGCCCAGAGCAGCTGGGGCTGCCCCTGGATCCCTGGCAGTGCCCAAGGCCAGGCTGGAGCAGCCTGGGACAGTGGGAGGTGTTTGGGTTGGGAAGGGGCTGGAGAATCCCTGAGGGAGCTGGGAAGGGTCTGGAGAATCCCTGAGGGAGCTGGGAAGGGGCTGGAGAATCCCTGAGGGAGCTGGGATGGGGCTGGAGAATCCCTGAGGGAGCTGGGATGGGGCTGGAGAATCCCTGAGGGAGCTGGGATGGGCTCAGCCTGGAGCAAAGGAGGCTCAGGGGGGATTTGGGATCTGCTCCCAGGAACAGGAACAGGAGCAGAGGGAACGGCCTCAGGCTGGCCCAGGGCAGCTCAGGGTGGATTTTGGGATATTGGAGATTGGATTTTGGGAACATTTCTTGCCCATCCCAGCAAATTCCCATTTTGCTGCTGGTGGGATTTAGGCCTGGGTCCCGAGGAGCCTGGGAATGCTGAGTGCAAACCCTTCCTGCCCTTTTCCAGGAGGTGTCCAGGGCATCCAGCCCATCCTGCCAGAGCCCCGGGACAGGTGCCCTTCCCTGCCCACCTGCTCCAAGGTGAGTGGGTCGGCCAAAAAAAGCTCCTTAATTAAACATTCCCACCTGTGCCAGATGGAGCCAGGCTTCCCAGGGCTGGGAGAGATTTGGGAATGTGGGAATGGACAGAGGCACTGCCAGCCCTGCCCTGGGGGGGATTGGGAATGTGGGAATGGACAGAGGCACTGCCAGCCCTGCTCTGGGGGGATTTGGGAATGTGGGAATGGACAGAGGCACTGCCAGCCCTGCTCTGGGAGGGATTTGGGAATGTGGGAATGGACAGAGGCACTGCCAGCCCTGCTCTGGGAGGGATTGGGAATGTGGGAATGGACAGAGGCACTGCCAGCCCTGCTCTGGGGGGATTTGGGAATGTGGGAATGGACAGAGGCACTGCCAGCCCTGCTCTGGGGGGATTTGGGAATGTGGGAATGGACAGAGGCACTGCCAGCTCTGCTCTGGGGGGTTTGGGAATGTGGGAATGGACAGAGGCACTGCCAGCCCTGCTCTGGGGGGATTTGGGAATGTGGGAATGGACAGAGGCACTGCCAGCCCTGCCCTGGGGGGGATTTGGGAATGTGGGAATGGACAGAGGCACTGCCAGCCCTGCTCTGGGAGGGATTTGGGAATGTGGGAATGGACAGAGGCACTGCCAGCCCTGCTCTGGGAGGATTGGGAATGTGGGAATGGACAGAGGCACTGCCAGCCCTGCTCTGGGGGGTTTGGGAATGTGGGAATGGACAGAGGCACTGCCAGCCCTGCTCTTGGGGGGATTTGGGAATGTGGGAATGGACAGAGGCACTGCCAGCCCTGCTCTGGGAGGGATTTGGGAATGTGGGAATGGACAGAGGCACTGCCAGCCCTGCTCTGGGGGGATTGGGAATGTGGGAATGGACAGAGGCACTGCCAGCCCTGCTCTGGGGGGGGATTTGGGAATGTGGGAATGGACAGAGGCACTGCCAGCCCTGCCCTGGGGGGGATTGGGAATGTGGGAATGGACAGAGGCACTGCCAGCCCTGCTCTGGGGGGATTTGGGAATGTGGGAATGGACAGAGGCACTGCCAGCCCTGCCCTGGGGGGATTGGGAATGTGGGAATGGACAGAGGCACTGCCAGCCCTGCCCTGGGAGGGGTTTGGGAATGTGGGAATGGACAGAGGCACTGCCAGCCCTGCCCTGGGGGGGGATTTGGGAATGTGGGAATGGACAGAGGCACTGCCAGCCCTGCTCTGGGGGGATTTGGGAATGTGGGAATGGACAGAGGCACTGCCAGCCCTGCCCTGGGGGGGATTTGGGAATGTGGGAATGGACAGAGGCACTGCCAGCCCTGCTCTGGGGGGATTTGGGAATGTGGGAATGGACAGAGGCACTGCCAGCCCTGCCCTGGGGGGGATTTGGGAATGTGGGAATGGACAGAGGCACTGCCAGCCCTGCTCTGGGGGGATTTGGGAATGTGGGAATGGACAGAGGCACTGCCAGCCCTGCCCTGGGGGGGATTTGGGAATGTGGGAATGGACAGAGGCACTGCCAGCCCTGCTCTGGGGGGATTTGGGAATGTGGGAATGGACAGAGGCACTGCCAGCCCTGCTCTGGGGGGATTTGGGAATGTGGGAATGGACAGAGGCACTGCCAGCCCTGCCCTGGGGGGATTTGGGAATGTGGGAATGGACAGAGGCACTGCCAGCCCTGCTCTGGGGGGGATTTGGGAATGTGGGAATGGACAAAGGCACTGCCAGCCTTGCTGTGGGGGGTTTGGGAATGTAGGAATGGACAGAGGCACTGCCAGCCCTGCTCTGGTCGGGGTTTTTGGGATTTGGGCCCCTGGGAAGGGCCAGAGGCACGAGGGGTGACAGCAGAGGTTTAAAGGGAGATTTTCAAGGAAGGGGTTGGGAATGCTGCTGTGCCTGGCTGGGCTGGGCTGGGCTGGGAGCAGGGCTTCCCAATCCCTCTGCCCTGGCTCCGGGAGCTGCAGCCGCTCAGGGAACGCCGAGATGCCCTTTCCAGGCAAGGTTGTTTCCATGGCAACCGGAGGGAGCTCCAGGACCGGGAATGGCTCCGCTGCCGGGAATTCTGCTCTGCTCCTTTCCCCGAGAACAGCAGAGCGGGGCCAGGGCTGGGAATAACCCCAGAGCTCCAGAACTTTCCTCCCGCTGGCCTGGGAGAGAATTGCAGGAATTTTGGATGGAAAAGCTGCAGCCCCATCCCGGGCAGGCAGGGCTGAGAGTGTCTGCTGCACCTTGCCATGGGATTGCTCTGGAATAGCCTGGGAGAGCTGGGAATGTTCCCCTGGAGAAGGGAAGGCTCCAGGCAGAGCTCAGAGCCCCTGGCAGGGCCTGGAGGGGCTCCAGGAGAGCTGGAGAGGGACTGGGGACAAGGATGGAGGGACAGGAGCCAGGGAATGGCTCCCAGTTCCAGAGGGCAGGGATGGGTGGGAGATTGGGAACTGGGAATTCCTGGCTGGGCTGGGATTGCCAGAGCAGCTGGGGCTGCCCCTGGATCCCTGGCAGTGCCCAAGGCCAGGCTGGAGCAGCCTGGGACAGTGGGAGGTGTGGGATGGGATGGAAGGTCCCTCCCAACCCAAACCATTTATGGATTCATCCATTTTCCCAGTGCCAGAAATCCCTGCTCCCTCCAGCTGCAAATCCCAACCCCCGTGGCCTTCCCTGCTCATTCCAGCCCTCAGAACACCCTGGGGTCACTTAACCAGAGCTGCACCGAGCTCCTGCAGCATCCCTGGGCATTCCTGAAACCCCTGGCAATTCCTGCAGCATCCCTGGGCATTCCTGAAACCCCTGGCAATTCCTGCAGCATCCCTGGGCATTCCTGAAACCCCTGGCGATTCCTGCAGCATCCCTGGGCATTCCTGAAAACCCTTGGCAATTCCTGCAGCATCCCCTGGGCATTCCTGAAACCCCTGGCAATTCCTGAAACCCCTGGCGATTCCTGCAGCATCCCTGGGCATTCCTGAAACCCCTGGCAATTCCTGCAGCATCCCTGGGCATTCCTGAAACCCCTGGCAATTCCTGCAGCATCCCTGGGCATTCCTGAAAACCCCTGGCAATTCCTGCAGCATTCCCGGGCATTCCTGAAAACCCCTGGCGATTCCTGCAGCATCCCTGGCAATTCCTGAAACCCCTGGCAATTCCTGCAGCATCCCCGGGCATTCCTGAAACCCCTGGCAATTCCTGAAAACCCCTGGCAATTCCCACCTCCTTGGGGGGTCGTTTTGTGGTTTTGTTCCCCAGAAGGGTCCCAAGCAGGTGGCAGAGCTGTGCTGGCTGCAGGTGGGCGCTCATTAAAGGGCACGTCCCACTAATTAGCTCTGGCTGATTGGCCGAGCTAATTAGTGGGCGCTGCATCCGCGTGGGCAGCCCTCACACACCCCTGGCATTTATGGTCCCTTACAGAAGGATTTCAGTGCTGTTTTGGGGGGGTGGCAGTGACACAGTGACCCCGACGCTGCCTCCGCCGTTCTTTTTTTAACAATAATCCGAATTATGGCCGCAACAACTCCCAGCTCCCAAACCTTGGCCGCGGAAAAAAAACACTTCCCTCCTGCCCGTGGCTTTTGAAACGTGCTAGAACCGGGATTGAGGAAGTGCTGCCAATGGAACAGATCCATCCCTGCCAGGGAATCGGGGACCTGGAGCATTCCCTGACCCACGGCTGGGGTGTGACCGCATTCCCAGGGGAGGCTTTATGGCCCTGGAAAGGAGGGGAATCACCTGCAAATCCCCGGCAGGAAATCTTTCCCCAGGAGCAGGATTTGGGTGTCTCCAGGAGCCGGGAGCTCCCGCGGTTCAAGGCTCTCCATCCCCCCCCGCTCTGTGCCAGCCTGGGCTCAGAGGATTTCTGGGAATTGCAGGTGGCAAAGGTGAGTTTGCCTTGGGCTGCTTTTCCCCTCCTGTTCCAGACACAATGGCTTTGAACTGTAGGGTGGGATATTGGGAATAACTCCTGGCTGGAATGCAATTCCCAGAGCATGGGAATTGGGGCTGCCCCTGGATCCCTGGCAGTGCCCAAGGCCAGGCTGGAGCAGCCTGGGACAGTGGGAGGTGCTGGGGTTGGAATGGGTTGAGGTTTAAGGCTCTTCTCAATCCAAGCCAGTCTGGGATTCCACACCCAGCGTTTTGGTGATATTTTGGGATTTTTTGGGTGGTGGTCACAGCCAGTGCTACTCTCCAGCCCTGGGTTCTAAGTCCAGTGGGTCCCAGGGGAGTCTCCTGTTCCAGCTGTATCCCAGTTCCCTTTCCCTAGGCTGTGCTGCTGAACCTCCCCGGGAATTCCTTTGTCCTGGTGTGCACATGAAAGTGTGGATGGAAACCCTGGTTTGGGATGCCAGAGCCAGCCTGGATCTGGGATCCTGCTGAGCCCAAACCCAGCAATCCCTGCCCTGTGGGACAGAGGGGCAGCAGGGAAAACCTGGGATAGGGGATGGAGGGAACAGCAGGGGGAAAACCTGGGATAGGGGATGGAGGGAACAGCAGGGGGAAAATCTGGGATAGGGGATGGAGGGAACAGCAGGGGGAAAATCTGGGATATGGGATGGAGGGAACAGCAGGGGGAAATCTGGGATAGGGGATGGAGGGAACAGCAGGGGGAAATCTGGGATAGGGGATGGAGGGAACAGCAGGGGGAAAACCTGGGATAGGGGATGGAGGGAACAGCAGGGGGAAAACCTGGGATAGGGGATGGAGGGAACAGCAGGACAGAAAACCTGGGATAGGGGATGGAGGGAACAGCAGGGGGAAAATCTGGGATAGGGGATGGAGGGAACAGCAGGACAGAAAACCTGGGATAGGGGATGAAGGGAAGCAGGAGGAGGGGAAAGCTGGGACACGGTGTCCCTGTGCTGGGAGAAGTGGGAGTCCAGCAGCAAATCCCCTTTCCAAAGCCTCCTTCCCTAATTAGAGGCGGCTCTAAGCCCCGGATCGCCGCGGATTCCAATTATCCAGCGGGTTTAATCACGGAACAATGGAGCCGTGGGCGGGAGGGGCCCTGCAGGACCTTTCGGTGGCGCTGCCGCTGTCCTGCTCCTTCCCTGCCTCCCCGAGGTTCCCGGGATGCAGCTCGGTCTCTATAGAAACGGGACCTGGGCTCTGCTGCATCCCTTCTCCAGGGCTTCACTGCAGGAACGCTGGGAAAATCAAGGGCAGGAGGAGGAGGAAATGAGGGCTGAGGAAGGAGCAGTGGGGAAGAGTGAGATGGACAAATTAGGGGCTGTTTTGTCCTGATAGGGAGGGAAAAGGAGGAGAAATAGGATGGGTTCTGTAGATTGAATTGATGTTTAATATACGTGGAAGAATGGGGGTATTTAAATTGATTTTGACCCAAAAATGGGTCAAAATAACCAGAGCTGGGTGGAAATTAAACACAAATTTATTTATTTAGGAGCAGCAGTCCCAGACAGATTGACCTCCCTGCTGTCGGAGTTTTCCCCCCTCTGGAGACAAACCCAGAGGTTTCTGTGGGGAAATCCTGGATTTCTGATGAATTTGTTATTAGTGAATGTTTATTATCCCGTGGGTTGTGTGGAGAACCATCCATGACAGAATTCCTGCCCCACTCCCAGCAAGGGCTGCATTCCACAGGGAACTGGATCACAATTCCATGGGGAATTGGAGCTGCTGGGGTACACTCCACTGCTCCCTCATTTCTTCCTCCTCTGGGAGCAGATTCCATGTGGATGCACGTTCCTCTGGTTGAAATTCCAAGGATCTCATTCCAAAGGGTGGCTTGCCTACACTCGGGGCTGGATTCTTCTCTAATTTTTAGTGTGTGACTTAGCAAGTGCTGGAAATTCTCCTCCGTGCTCGTGCAGCCTCTACTTCCAAAATATCCTGGAAAAGCCTGGAATGCAGCATTCCAGCTCTGCCAGGAGCAGGGCTGTGTGGGAAGCCTTGCACAGAAACAGAGCCACTCCTGAGCAGGGTGGAAAAGAGGAATAAAACCCAGGAAGTTTGTACTGCTGGAAAGGACTAATTAAAAAAAAAAAAAAAACCAAAATCCACCTTTCTTTTCAATCCTGCTTCCAGCATTGTCTCCTGCTGGGAGCAGGATTTTCCATCAGAGTGTCAGGATTTGGCAAGAATGTCTCAAGTGAAGCAGGATAGAATGTTTCAGATGTTCAGCTAAAGGTCGCTCTGGGAAGGAATCCCAACCTGAAGTCGTTCCTTGTGGTCTGTTTTACTTGGAATGATGCTCTGGAATCTTCAGGACGGGGCAAGTCCCATCCAGAATGTCCCATGGGAGCAGGAACACTTCAGGATTCCTGGGAGAGAGCAGTTTGGCCCTCCCAGCTCCATGGGGAGCAGGTGCTGCTGCTTGAAGAGTTTTAGAGCTGGGAGGAGCCGTGGGCAGCCCCGGGGGGGATCCCCTCATCCCTCACAATTCCCAGCCCCTGGAAGTGACTGATCCCAAATCCCCATGGGGAAAGAGGCATCCAAACAGGAGTTTGGGATGTGAAAGGTTCAGGAGAGGGTGATGAGGCCCTGTCAGCTGGGATGTGAATCATGGCGGGGTAAGAGGACGATAATTCGGATTTTATTCTAGGAAAATTTCTATTCCAGGATTTTGGAAGCTGGGAATGACTTCAGCTGCCAGCAGTGTTTCCAGGTGGAAGGTTTTGATAACATTCCCATTTCACCATCTCCTGGTGGGTGCAGAGCTCCCACTGGATGTGGGAGCCAAACCAGAGCTGGAAGATTCTGGAGCTAAGGAAAAAAGGGGAATATTTTGGGAATACATCCTTTTTAAATAATATTCCAGCTTTGGAGCCTCCTGCCTCTCGGGCCTCCTTTCCTGGCTGTGTAGGGCACCTCTGGATTTTCCAGCCCCCAGTTTGTCCATGGCAGTGGGATCATTCTTGTTCCACAGGACTAACACTGGAAAACACCTCGGATTTCCTTTGTTCCCTTTTCCCCACAGGAATTCTGCCACCAGCACTGGGGAATTGTTCTCTGTGCTGGCACAGCCTGGAGGTGCTGCCAGAGGGATTTTTCATGGATGCATCCCATGGTTTCCTCCATGGATCACCACAGGGGATCTCTGGGTGTCACTCTGGTTTTTTAGGATTTTCTGAGCCTTCTGGTGTTTCCATCCTTGTATCGAACTTTCTCACACCCTTTCTGTAAATAACTGATTGTTTGGCATTCTTTTATGGAGCAGGAGAAATTGGAGGGGCTGTTGGTTTGTCCAGGGTCACTGGAGAGGTGGCACTGTCACCCTCCACCCCAGGGTCACTTTGGGAGATCCATAAATGTTGGATCAGGAAAGAAAATTCCTTTTTACCTTAGACAGAGCAGCGAGTCCGCGTGGGGCTGCTGTGACCCGGGGGAACTGGGAGCTGGATTTATAGGGAGGGACAGGGAGAGCTGGGGAAAGCGGCCGCTGGAGGAGCCGGGACCCGCGCGGCTCCCGGGATGCATCGCCATGGAAACAGAGATCGGCACGGCCCTGGGGAGAGATGGGACGATTGGTCAAGGTGTGGAAAGTGGGGACACGTTGGGACAATGTGGGGCACGATGGGGGACCCTGGTGGTGGCCGTTGGGAACGGTTGGGGCCTTGGAAAGTGTGGTGAAGGTGGGCCTGTGTGGCCGGTGGGAAACTGGGGCAAATGGGACCGGTGGTGCCTGGTGGGTCCCGTTGGAACTGTGGGGCCAACGTGTGTGGGACCCGTGGGGCCCCGGTGGGGCACTGTGGGGGCCGTTGGTCACGTTGGGCACCGGTGGGGCCCGGTGTGGCCCGCTGGGGACGGTTGGGCCAGTGGGCCCGGTGGGGCCCGTGGGCCCCAGGGGGCCCGGTGGGGCCACGTGGGGCCCGGTGGGCCCGTGGTGGTCCCGTTGGGGCCGGTGTGAAGTGGGACAGGTGGGGAAGGTGTTTCCATCTGCAGCCCATCCCAGCACTCCTGGGGGGGATCCCCAGCTGAGCTGTGGGATGGAGCAGGAGCATCTCATTGTCCAGTGGGGAGGGCAAGGATGAGACACAAACTTGAAGGATTTAGAGATTTTAGAGGAGTGAAGATTTTAGTGAGAGATAAGCTTGATTGGAGTTAATTAAAATAAATGGATAGGCTCTTAATGAAGTCAAGAGTTGGTAGTTAACTAATAATTGATTGTTTGTCAACACAATGTTTGGTGAGCTGGGTTTGTAATGAAGAACACAGGAACTGATCAATGGATTTTGGGAACATAATACAATTGTTTTTAGGAACAAAAGACAACTGTGGGCCTCCTCTGTTCTGAAACCAATTGAAGACAGGGAATGGGAGTTCTACCAAGGGTTCATTTGTCAGATCTGCATTGAAAAGGTGGAAAGTTCAGAATGAGGAAGACTTCTTTTCCTTGTCCCCCTTCTCCGCTTTCCCGCTTTCCCTTTCCCTTTCCCCCTCTCCCCCCTTTCCCTTTCCCTTTCCCTTTCCCTTTCCCCGTTCCCTTTCTTTCCCTTCCCTGTTCCCTGTTCCCTTTCCTTTCTTCGCCTTTCCTTTTTCCCTCCTTTCTTTCTCTTTCCTTTTCTTCCTTCCCTTTTTCTTTCTCCGCTTGGGTCTTCTTTTTTCCTTTCCTTTTTCCTTTCCATTCCTTTTTCGTCCTTTCCGTTCTTTTTTCCTTTCCTTTTTTTTCCTTTCTCTTCTTCTTCCTTTTTTTTTTCTTCTTTCTTTTTTGTTTTTTTTTTTTCCTTTTCCTCCTTTTTTTTTTGTTTTTCCTTTGTCTTCTTCCTTTTTTTCTTTTCTTTTTTTTTTCCTTTCCTTAGTTTTCTTTTTCCTCTTCTTTTTTCTTTTGTCTTTTTTCCCTTCATTTTTTTTTTTTTTTTTTTGACAAGTTTTTGTTTCTTTTTTTTTTTCCGTTCCTTATCTTTTTTCTTCTTCTTTCCCTTTTTTGGGGTTTTCCTTATTTTTCCTTTCCTGTCGTTTTTCCCTGTTCCCTTCCTTTTTTCTTTTTTTTTTCCTTCCTTATTTTCCCTTTTCCTTTCCTTTTTTTTCCCTTTTCTTTTTCTTTCCTTTCCTTTTTCCTTTGTCCTTCTTTCCATTCCTATTTTGTTTTTCCTTTTTTTTCCTTTCTTCCTTTTGATTAATCTTTTTGGTTATAGATTGTTGCCTCTTGCCGCGCCCTCCTAACCCAGCCTCACCCCGCGGCTTATCCTTTTTACCTCCTTTCCTTTTTTTTCCTTTTTTCCGTTTGCTTTCCCTCTCCCTTTCCCCTCTCCCTCATCCTGTGTTGGGACCCCTCCCATGGAAAGTGCCCACTGACCCATTTCCGGAACAAACTATCTCGTGCTTAATGGCTTTGGAACTAATTACCACACAAAGCAGGGAATGGGATGTACCAAAGGTATGAATATTTGTATTTTGGGTATTCAATGCTTGTATAGATAACAGGGCTCTGCAATCACCTGTAAATTGGGTGTGTATTTGGGAGCTATCCCATAATAAACACACTTCTAACTCTAAACTGTCAGAGTTTGTGGATATCGGTACCAGATCAATATCCATATGGGAATGGGATGTACCAAAGGTATGAATATTTGTACATTGTGTATTCAATTTTTGGATAGATAAAAGAGCTCTGTGATCACCTGTAAATGGGGTGTGTAATTAGGAGCTATCCCATAATAATCACACACTTTTAACTCTAAACTGTCAGGGAGTTTTTGTCCATCACAGTTGGCTATCGGTACCCCAAAAGATCAATCACAGTTGGCTATCGGTACCAGATCAATCACAGTTGGCTATCGGACCGGCAAGATCAATCACCAGTTGCTATCGGTACCAGATCCATCACAGTTGGCTAATCGGTACCCAAAACTAGATCACCTCACAGGTTTGGCTATCGGTAGACCAGACTCAATCACAGCTGGCTATCGGTCCCCCCATATCAATCACAGTTGGATATCGGTACGCCTAGATCCATCACAGCTTGGCTTATCGGTACCAGACTCAAGTCCACGTTTTGGCTATCGGTACCATAATCAATCACAGTTTGTGATATTGGTACCAGATCAAGGATTTTTTGGGGAACCAATACTACATACATTGTTTTTAGGAACAAAAGACAACTGTGGGCCGCCTCGTGTCTGAAAACCAATTTGAAGGACTAGGGAATGGGAGTTTCTACCAAGGGTTAATTTGTTCCAGAAAAGGCCAACGGGCAAAGGCTGGAAAGGTGAGAGTAATGAGGGGAAGTACGTCGTGCCTGAGCGCACTTTGGTGTGACACTTGCTGTGCATCATCGGTCCATCGGCCATTGTGGGACGGGAAAGATGGAAAGGGCACGGGCAGGTGACGGGAACGGGAATAGGAAAGGGAAAGGGAAACGGGAAAGTAAAGGGAAGGGGGACCGTGACGGGGGCACGGGAAGGGGGGACGGGAAGGGGGGCCGGGCAGGTGGCCCGGCCGGGGGTCAAGGGAGGGAAAGGTCAGGGGGAAAGGAAAGGGGGGAAGGCAGGGGGAAGGTCCGGGGGGGGCGGGCCGTGGGGCAGGGTCCTTTTTTCCTTTCCTTTTTTCCGTTCTTTTTTCCTGTCCTTTTTCCTTCCTTTTTCCTTCCTTTTCCCTTTCCTTTTTTCCTTTCCTTTTTCCCTTTCCTTTGCATTCCTTTTTTCCCCTTGCCTGTTTTACCTTTCCTTTTTTCCCTTTCCTTTTTTCCTTTCCTTTTTCCTTCATTTTTTCCTTTCCTTTCCCTCTCCCTCTCCTGTTTTGGGACCCCTCCCCATGAAAAGGACCACTGACCCATTTCCAGGAACAAACTACTCGTGCTTAATGGCTTTGGAACTAATTACCACACAAAGCAGGGAATGGGATGTACCAAAGGTATGAATATTTGTATTTTGGGTATTCAATGCTTGTATAGATAACAGGGCTCTGCAATCACCTGTAAATTGGGTGTGTATTTGGGAGCTATCCCATAATAAACACACTTTCTAACTCTAAACTGTCAGAGAGTTTGTGGATATCGGTACCAGATCAATATCCATATTGGGAATGGGATGTACCAAAGGTATGAATATTTGTACATTGTGTATTCAATTTTTGGATAGATAAAAGAGCTCTGTGATCACCTGTAAATGGGGTGTGTAATTAGGAGCTATCCCATAATAATCACACACTTTTAACTCTAAACTGTCAGGGAGTTTTTGTCCATCACAGTTGGCTATCGGTACCAGATCAATCACAGTTGGCTATCGGTACCAGATCAATCACAGTTGGCTATCGGTACCAGATCAATCACAGTTGGCTATCGGTACCAGATCAATCACAGTTGGCTATCGGTACCAGATCAATCACAGTTGGCTATCGGTACCAGATCAATCACAGTTGGATATTGGTACCAGATCAATCACAGTTGGATATCGGTACCAGATCAATCACAGCTGGCTATCGGTACCAGATCAATCACAGTTGGCTATCGGTACCAGATCAATCACAGTTGGATATTGGTACCAGATCAATCACAGTTGGATATCGGTACCAGATCAATATCCGTATTTTTAACAAGTCAAGGACGGGGAAAATCCCCGAGGAGCTCCCACAGCGAGGATCCCACAGGTTTAGAGCACGGAGTCCCACAGTGCCAGCACTGCCAGCACTGCCCTGTCCCCAGTGCCACCTCCACAGGGCCCTGAAACCCCTGCAGGGATGGGGACCCCACCCCAGCACCTTTTCCTGAAGGAATTGCCCCAAAATCCACCCTGAGCTGCCCTGGGCCTTTGATTTTTACCCCACCCCAAAGGTGAGAGGAGGAAATTGAGGAGTTTATTATTGGTAATTTTATTAAAGTGACAAAAGGGGGGGACAAGTGACCAATGCCTAAAAGCCCCCCAGTTTGGGCCAGTCTAACAAAGCTGGAGGTAAAGCCGAGCTTTGCAGCCTCAATCCAAGATTTGGTTTCACTGTAGAACTCAAACCTGACTTGAACATTTATCCAGGGAGACACTGCATGCCCAAAACTGCTTTTATTTCTTTTATTTCTTTAATTTTAATTGAAATATTTACAATTTCCAGGAGAATCCAAGCGGGAATTCAGCAGGAGAGAACACAGACCGGCTGTGCAATCCATCAATCCATCAATCCATCAATCAATGTTAATTACAGTTCTCGTTAACGAGCAGAAGCAAGGGCTGGGTTCAGATGTTCATAAATTAATTAAAATAAAGTGAGCACACCATAAAAATGAAATATGAGCACGAGCAAGTCCCTAAAATAAACAAATATGGACAGGTGGCTGTGCTTGTACCTCAATCCCGGCCACAAACCTCGGGAATGCTGCATCCAGCGGGGCTGGATTGAAAATCCAACCAGCCCGGGCCCCCCAGCACCCAGACTGGGTTTTGCCACGGCAATAATTCCCCTAATATTTGAGTTTTTTGGCACATTTTCAATTAAAAATCAGAATTTTCCAGTGGATCCCAACTTGATGTTTTTATTGCATTAAGTGAGGCTCCTTTTCCAGTTTTTGCCCCAGTTCCAGGGGGGTTTTGGAGGGCTTTTCCCACCTCCAGCTCTTCTCCCTGGAATGTTTTCCATTCACTTTGTGGAGAAACCCCTGGGGAACCCCAAATTGCACCAGGGCTGCTGTGCCAGAGTCAGGAAATACAATGGAATGAAATGGGATAGGATATGGAAAAGAGAAAATAGAATAGGATTCACAGCATATAGAATATAGAATATAGATAGAATAGAATAGAATAGAATAGAATAGAATAGATAGAATAGAATAGAATAGAATAGATAGAATAGAAAAAAATAATTAGAAAATATTAGATAGAATAGAATAGAATAGAATAGAATAGAATAGAATAGAATAGAATGAGAATAGAATAGAATAGAATAGAATAGATAGAATAGAATAGAATAGCATAGAATAGAAAAAATTAGGATGTTTTAGAAAATAAGAATGAATAGAATGAATAGAATAGAATAGAATAGAATAGAATAGAATAGAATCGAATAGGAAAAATAATTAGGAGTTTTAGAAAATAAGAATGAATAGAATAGAATAGAATAGAATAGATAGATAGAATAGAATAGAATAGAATAGACTAGGAAAAATAAAATTAGAAAATAATGGAAAATAAGAATGAATAGATAGAATAGAATAGAATAGAATAGAATAGAATAGAATAGAATAGAATAGAATAGAATAGAATAGAATAGAAAAAAAATAGGATGTTTAGACAATAAGAATGAATAGAATAGAATAGAATAGAAGAGAATAGAATAGAATAGAATAGAATAGAAATAGAATGAATAGAATAGGAAAAATAATTAGAAAATATTAGAAATAGAAGAATAGAATAGAATAGAATAGAATAGAATAGAATAGAATAGAATAGAATAGAATAGGAAAATAATTAGAAATATTAGAAAATAAGAATGAATAGAATAGAATAGAATAGAATAGAATAGAATAGAATAGAATAGAATAGAATAGAATAGAATAGATAGAATAGGAGAAATATTTAGAAAATATTAGAAATAAGAATGAATAGAATAGAATAGAATAGATAGAATAGAATAGAATAGAATAGAATAGAATAGAATAGAATAGAATAGAATAGAATAGAATAGAATAGAATAGAATAGAATAGAATAGAATGATAATAAGAAGTTAAGAAATAATCTAGAATAAGGAAAACCAATAGAATTAGAATCTAATAAGAAAAGCATAAGAGTAAGATCAGGATACACCATGGGCAGGAACTCTGGGAATTGTCCAGCGTCCTCAGGGTACAGTGACAGTCACACATTGACACTTCCAGGGACACTGGTGGCTGAGCCAGCTCCAGCAGTCCTGGCCTTCCAAGTCCTCATTCCAGGCCAGCATCTATAAAATCCCAATTTTCCCCTCAAAACCCATCAGCCCTGTCGTTAATTATCCAGCAATGCTGGCATGGCTGCAAGGGGAGCCAGAGGTGCCCATCCAGGGATGTTCCAGGAGCACCTGGATGTGATCCCAAGGGTTTCACCCACGGGACGGCACCCAGAGCCCTGCTCCTGGTGGGGTGCCTGCTCCATCTATCCCAAACCTCCTCCAAGCAGCCTCTGGGAAGGCCCCAGACACAGCCCAGGGGGTCCACAGGCACCTCACCCCTCTGGATTTTGGGGAGGTGCTCCCCCACCTCCAGGTCTCATCCCAGAGCCCACCCTGCCTTGATCCAGGTGGGCAGAGGAAACCCAAACACAGGCACAGAGGAATGAACCCCAGCACTTCCACATTCCTCCAAGGTGAGGCTGGCTCTGGAGCCCCGGGGGACCTGCAGCTCAGAACAAGGCCAAGCAGGAAACCAGCGAGGAAGGAGGCTCGGGAGCACCCTGTCCTGCCTGGCAGGGAAATCCAGGCCCAGAGGGATGGGGGAATCAGGGCTCTGCTTTTGGAGTGCACTTCTTCCAAGAGAAGAGCCTGCTTGGCACCACGGGCACAGTCAGCTTTTTTCATGGCTGGCTGTTTCAGCATCCAGAGAAATCAAGCACATCCTCCTGCTTTTCTTCCACATATAAATCACAAAGATTTTATAAAAATGTTACTAATTGTACCTAAAGTGTGAACTCAAGTCATTTATTTATCACTTTGCCCCAGGCTAAAGAACACAAGTTTCTTTTCTAAACAAAGCCTGATGAAATACAGATTTTTATTTTTTCCCCTGGTATTTTTCCTGGTGGCTTTGACACAGGGAACAACCCCCCCCACCCCCAAAAAAAAAAAACCAAACCTGAAAGCAAACTAGAAATCAGCAGTGGATTTAACACAAGCAGATTTGATGTGAGGGGTGAACTAAAACACCTCCTTGGAGGAAAAGAAAACCCACATGCAGCAAACAACTTGGGTGAGCAAATCACGACCCACGGCAGGAAAAAAACAAACCCCAAACGCTTCCAGCTCCAGTTCAGCTTCCCCTGCAAGTTCCCCACTCCGTGTTGTCCCTATTCCCGGGGGAAGGCAGGGCCAGGGAGGCCCCTCGGCGTGTTGTTCGGGGTACAGAGTATAAATGCAGGAGGAGTCATGCCACGGACGAGATGCAGAGGTTGCACACGGTTATTGCATGCGCTGGGAGCGGACGTGCCGAGGACGCGGCCCTGGCTCGGAGCCCCGCGGGACCCTCCCGGCTCCCCCGAGCCCACCCCGGCTCCCCCGAGCCCACCCCGGCCCCGGGGCGGCCCCGAGCCCCCGGCAGCCCCCGCTGCCCTCCTGGCAGTCCCAGCCGTGTTATGTGAAGCGGTCGGAATTCATTTTGCGCAGTTTGGGCGGGAGGTTCCCCTCCATCCTGCCGCCGCCCCCCGAGAGCTTCTGCAGCTTGGGGGGCAGCTCTGCCACCGACTGGCTCATGGGATCCGACATCATCTTGGTGGTCTTAGAGCCCAGTTTCTCCTCGGAGTTGCCGGGCACCGAGCTGATGCGCTGGAGTTTCATGGGCAGATCGCCCATGCTGTAGGCCTTCTCCGAGGTGGTGGAGCTCATCCTGAGCAGTTTTTTTGGGAAGTCGTCCCTCCCGGTGATTTTCTGCAGTTTTGAGGGCAGCTTTGTGCCCACCTCGTCGAGCCCATCCAGGCACTCCACGGAGTTGTTCCTCTCCTTGCTGTTGCTGACGGCGGGCGGGATCAGGGGCGAGGACATGAGGAGCATCTCCTCCTGCTCCTTCACGCTGTAGGGTGGGGTGGGCACCTCGAAGGTGGCGTGGAACTGGGAATAATCCACCTTGAAGAACCCTTCCTCCAAGGAGATCACCGGGAAGAAGCGATGGCCCCAGAGCACCTCGTCCTCCGTGTAGGATGTCCTGGCTTGGCACGTCATCCCTGCAAGGAGAAGGGAGGAAAAGCTTCCAGCAGTCCTGGGAAATTGGGGATGCACAGAAATCCTTCAGCACATCCATGAAATGGATTTTGTGGGTTTAAATGTATTAAAAAAAATAAAAGCATTGGCCTGCCCCTTTTTGGAGGAAATTATGCACCAGGGGAGGTTTGGTTGGATATTAGGGAAAATTCCTTCATGGAAAGGGCTGTCTAAGGCAGTAGTGGAGTCCCCATCCCTGGAGGGATTTCAAAGCCCTGTGGATGTGGCACCTGGGCACGTGGGCCAGTGGCTTGATGGTTGGACTTGATGGCTTTAAAGGTCTTTTCCAACCCTAAGGATTCCGTTATTTTGGATTCTACGGCTGTTAAATCGTCATTCCCAAGGGGAAAGGAGCCAACACCAGCGGGAGGGGCAGAACTGAGGAATTCCCACCCCACCTACATTTACAGAGCCTTTCTGAAGGTGCTGCTGCCAAAGGGGCACCAGGGCTACCTGAGAACCCTGGCACTGAAGCAGCAGGGGCTGAAAGGGCAAATGGGACTTGTCAGATCCTAAAGTATTCCTCAGTTATTCCATATTCCTCAGTCATTCCATATTTCCCTCATATCCACGAATGCACACAAAACCAGCCCCTCATCAGCACACTCCAGCCCATCATCAAGTCCTACAAAATACATTTATTCCTCCTCAAAGGCCTCACCAGCAATCTGCTCCCACACCCATCGCTGCCAGCCTGGGATCCAGCTCCAAAAGATTAACAGGGAATAAAATCCATGCCTAAGAGGCACAACACTGCCCTTCCTCTTCCTCCCACTGTGGGGAAAAGTCCCCTCAAGCACCAGACCTGGCCACCCTGGTGACCCCTGGGAATCAGAGGGAGATGATGTTCATGGATTGCTGGAGGCTTCCAGAAGAAATCCTGCTTTTTTTCATCATCATTATTACTATTATTATTATTATTTTTAACCACCCTCTGCAGAAATCTGCAAATAGAACCACGCTGCCATTTGCTCCTCACGCAGCCAAGTGGAAATGTGACATTTGGATTTCAGGAAGCTCCATCCACCTCTGCAAACACATCCCCTGCCTGGCTCACCGGGAGCCAGGAGAAAAGGAAAGGAACTTGGGAAGGCACAGGAAAAACAACAGCGGGGCTGCAGCGGTGGGGAGTGGGATGGAATGTGACACATGGCCCAGAAAATTCCAGATTATCCCACTTTGTGCTACTGCTGATGGAATCAGCGCTGGTTTCGCTGCTGATCACAAGACAAAACTCTGTTTCCCACTTTATCTCTTGGGAGGAAAATATGAACCTGGGGGTTTTAGCACTGGCTGCTGCTCCCACTGCCAGGGAGGCCTCACCTCTGCAGGAGCACACCCAGAGCCACCCCTCAGCCTCACCCAGGACATATTCTGTACTTCCCAGTGAATTTCCACCCAGAGCCCAGGTGCTCCTGCTTATGAAGGGGAGTGGAAGCAATCCCGTTCCTAAAGGGCTTAGGAAAAACCCGCAATTCTGAGAGAAATGGCAATTGGAGTGAATTCCTCTGGCAGCTGCTCAGGAGCAGCTTCATCAGCAGATCCCAGAGCCTCCCCTCTGAGCCTCAGCCCTGACCCTGACTGGGACCTCCTTAGGGATTGAAAGTGGGATTCCACATCTGCATCCCCATCCACACCTGCATCCATATCCACATCTGCATCCATATCCACATCTGCATCCATATCCACACCTGCATCCCCATCCACACCTGCATCCATATCCACACCTGCATCCCCATCCACATCTGCATCCCCATCCACATCTGCATTTCTGTCCCCTTCTGCATCTGCATCCACATCTCCAGACACAGATCCATCCCCATTCCCATTCAAATTCCCATCCCAATCTGCATCCACACCCCTATCAGCATCTGCATTCCCATCCCCTTCTGTGTCTGCATCCACATCCACATCCTCATGCCTTTCTGCATCCCCATCTCCAGACCCAGATCCACCTGCATTCCCATTCCCATTCAAAATTCCCATTCAAATTCAAATCCCAATCCCCATCCTCATCTGCACCAGCATTCCCATCCCAGGCAATCCCACGGCAATGTCCCAAGGGCTATTTCCACCTCTGGCCCCATGGTCCTGCCTCTCCCAGCAGGCTTTCCAAGGAGGAATTCTCTACCCTCTATTACTATGGGAAAATTCATCAGCAGAATCTCAGGAAAACCAGCCGCAGATTCTGTCTCATTCCCACATCAGCTCACTGGAGGGGAAAATATCTGCAGGAATATCATTTGTCTTTCAGATCCGTTTGTCTCCTTCCCAACAAACCCAAGGGCACAAATTATTTAAGAGCCTCTCAGGGTGAAGAGCAGCAGCCAATATTCCCAGCGCTCTGGGGAATACGTGTCAGCCAGCAGACAGTGCTGAGAGGTGTTGCCATGGCCAGGAGGAGAAATCAATTCCCAGCTTTTCTTCCAGCTCTGCTGCGTTTTCCAGCTTTTCCTTTGTGTTCTGTTCTCTCAGCAACGCCTCAGCCCCAGCCCTGAGCTCTCAGTGCTGCTCTGCTGCTCCACACTTGTATTCCAGCAACAACACAACCCCACAATGGTTTGGGTGGGAAAAGAGATCTTAAAACCAAAACCATCCCATTCCATCCCATTCCATCCCATCCCATCCCATTCCATTCCATCCCATCCCATCCCACCCTGCCATGGCAGGGACACTCCCACTGTCCCAGGGTGTTCCAGCCTGGCCTTGGGCACTGCCAGGGATCCAGGGGCAGCCCCAGCTGCTCTGGCAATCCCAGCCCAGCCAGGAATTCCCAGTTCCCAATCTCCCACCCATCCCTGCCCTCTGGCACTGGGAGCCATTCCCTGGCTCCTGTCCCTCCATCCTTGTCCCCAGTCCCTCTCCAGCTCTCCTGGAGCCCCTCCAGGCCCTGCCAGGGGCTCTGAGCTCTGCCTGGATCCTCCCCCTCTCCAGGGGAACATTCCCAGCTCTCCCAGCCTGGCTCCAGAGCAGAGGGGCTCCATCCAACCCCAAATCCATGAGCATTTCCATGTTTTCCCACAGACAGAGCAGCATCAGTCGCACACTCCCCACCTCCACCAGCCCTTCTGATAACCACCCTAGAATTATTTTCCATGCATTTTCCTCACGGATATCCCTCTCTCCTGGCTCCCGGTGTCCCGTTCCTGCTGTTGGCATGGAAGGGTTTTCATTTTTTGAGCGTTTTCCCCTCAGGAGCTCCCCCCCAGCAGGGCCCGCGGCCTGCGCTGCTCTGAGGCCTGCACCGGCCACGGGCCTGCTCCCATCCTCCCAACCTCTGCCCACAATTTATATCCACTCACAGGATCAATTCCCAGTCCAGCTTGGGAGCACAAAGGCTGCCTGCAGTGGAATCATTTATTATGGAATTAAGCAGCCGTTTGTCAAAGGAAAAGGCTTTGGAGCGTTTTGTTCCCTGCTCCCAGCTCAGCCCCCCTCACCGAGGGCTCTGGCCTGCAGACCAACCCCACCTGAGCAGGTAAAACTATTCCAGTAGAAACACCCCAAAACACCCAATAAACCCCTTCTCCATCGCCTCAAAACCAGGGAGTGCTTTTTGTGCACGTGGGGAGCCCAGAGGAGCTGTGGCTGCCCCATCCCTAAAAGTGTCCGAGGCCTCTTGGAGCAGCCCGGGATGGTGGAAGGTGTCCCAGCCATCCAATTTAGGATCATCCTCAATTCCCCTTCCAATCCACGCCATTCCACGACTCTGTGACTCGCTGTCAGCCCAGCTCATTGCTGCATTCCCAGATTAATGAGGGGGCAGATGGAGGCCAAAAAAAAAAAAAAAAAAAAAAGCTGTAAATAAATGCTTCGACTAATTCCACCCTCTAATAATCCTCCAATTAATTCCAGATTTCCAAAGGGCCCAGATGGAGCCGGCTGTTTTCTAGAGCTCATCATAAATTGCCTTGAAAAGAATCCCAGCCCTGTTATTTATCCCGTTTGATCCCGAGGTTGGCCGCTGCCTGGGAAATCACGGATCATTAATCAGCTTTTAGCAGCTCCCCCTGCCCTGGGAGAGGCTTCAGAAGCAATTCTGGCACCCAAAGGTTCCCTGGCTCTTTCCCTCTCCAAAGGAATGCCAGAAATGTCACCTTCAGCCCTTGGAATGCCGTTAGCTGGACACAGGGACACTCTGGGTGTCCTTCCCAATTGGGAAAAGTTCATCCCCATCAGCGGGAAAGAGGGAATGAACTGGGAATGACAGCAGCTCACAGCACGGGGTCCAACAGCCACAAACAGGGCACCTCTGTGTCCTGGCACTGGCAGGGAGAGGCACCCCAGCAGGAATTCCTGCCCAAAAGACACAAATATCTTTCTTTTGTCAGGTTTTTACCTTTTTCCTCAGGAAGAGCTCCTGCCCTGCAGGTTAAAACCCCCGGAGCTGCTGAGCCAGGGGCTCCTCCTGTGCACTTCGGGGGGATGATCTGCCTTAAACCTGCAGCTTACCTGTAAAACCTCCAAAAAAAAAAATCAATTCCCAGCTTTTCTTCCAGCTCTGCTGCGTTTTCCAGCTTTTCCTTTGTGTTCTGTTCTCTCAGCAACGCCTCAGCCCCAGCCCTGAGCTCTCAGTGCTGCTCTGCTGCTCCACACTTGTATTCCAGCAACAACAGAACCCCACAATGGTTTGGGTGGGAAAAGAGATCTTAAAACCAAAACCATTCCATTCCATCCCATCCCATCCCATCCCATCCCATCCCGCCATGGCAGGGACACCTCCCATGTCCCAGGCTGCTCCCAGCCCCATCCAGCCTGGCCTGGGACACTCCAGGGATCCAGGGGCAGCCCCAGCTGCTCTGGCAATCCCAGCCCAGCCAGTTTTCCCAGTGAAAAACGAATCACACAGCAAAGTCTGATGGATTTCTGCTAGCTGAGCTAATTCAGAGCTGCAATTTAAGGCCCACGAAGGGAAGAGCAAAGCCTGATTAGGATTTGATACAAGGACAAACAAATCACCCTCTGCTCTTGTGTGACTGAGGGAGGATTGGCTGCTGCAGGGAAAAGGATTCCCACAGCAACCTCTCCTCTTCCAGGAGTGCAGGGAAATGAGGGGACCTTGGGATGGTTTGGGTCAGAGGGGAAATCAAGGATCAGAAATCAGGATTCACCCCACCCCTGCCATGGGCAGGGACACCACCCCAGGCTGCTCCTGGAATCAGGAGGATTCCCTGGAATCATCCCATCCAGCCTGGCCTGGGATGATTCCAGGGATGCAGGGGCAGCCACAGCTTCACCCCAAACACTGGGACAGCAGCTGGTTCATCCCATTTACCTGAGAAAAGCTGATAAATGGGATAAATAATTGATCAACAGGATATCCTGATGCTCACATCAGCAGCGGTGACAGATTGTTACCATGTTATTCTCTGAAAAATCTTCTTTGCCCAGGAGTTTTCTCCTGAAAAGCCTCAGAAAAGAAATGTAAACAATATTTATCTGATTGCTTTGAAATGTGGTCTGGAGGTTGCTCACCAACAGGTGCATTTTTGATTGGTTCCATGGGAATTGTTTATAATTAATGACCAATTCCAGCCAGCTGTGTCAGACTCTCTGGTCAGTCACAGGTTTTTATTTTTCATTCTTTTCTAGCTTTCTGTTGCCTTTCTTTAGTATAGCTTTAGTATAGCATTTCTATTAATATCCTATAATATCATAAAATAATAAATCAGCCTTCTGAGAGCATGGGGTCACATTCTCACCTCTCACCTCATCCTGGGGACCCTCTCACAACACCACAACAGACGGCTGGGATCTGCAGTCAGCCAGAAAATGGGGACACCAACAGGGCTCAGCCCCCCAGCCCAGGGGGGTTTCAGCTCCCAGGCTCTCCCTGTCCCCCTGCATTCCCCCTGGCAGCTCAGCTGGGAATGCAGAGCCCTTTGGAAGGGCTCCTGAGCAGCACAGACAGCGTGGGGCTGCAGCTCCTGCACCTCCACCTCCCTGGGAACAGCAGCAGCAGCAGCAGCAGCAGCAGCAGCAGCAGCAGCTATTTCTGGCATTAACATTTCCCCAGCAGCAGCACAAGGCTGGGCCCTGATTAAAGTGGTGATGGCTTGGAGTGCTCCAGAATGTTCTGGCAGTCGTGGCCAGGGAGCTGGGAATGTTCCCCTGGAGAAGGGAAGGCTCCAGGCAGAGCTCAGAGCCCCTGGCAGGGCCTGGAGGGGCTCCAGGAGAGCTGGAGAGGGACTGGGGACAAGGATGGAGGGACAGGAGCCAGGGAATGGCTCCCAGTGCCAGAGGGCAGGGATGGGTGGCAGATTGGGAACTGGGAATTGCTCCCTGAGAAGATGCTGAGCCAATTTTTTCATAAAACCCCACGTAGGTTAAAGAGAAAACCCCCATCATTTCCTGAAATGGAAGACACAAAACATGTCCTGAAGGTACCAAACACAAACCCCTTGATGAATCCATGAAAATACCAGAGAATCCCAGGATTACCTGGGTGGGAAGATGATGAAAGACCATCTAATTCCAACCCATGGGCAGGGACACCTTCCATTATCCCAAGCCCTGTCCAGCCTGGCCTTGGACACTTGCAGGGACCCAGGGGCAGCCACAGCTGCTCTGGGAATTTGAATCCCTGGGAATTCCAAGACACACAGATTTAACACACGAAGGTCTCTGTGCAGAAGGGAGCCCAGATGATCTCCAAGATCCCTTCCAGCCCAAACCATTCCATGATCCCACGGCTCCAGACCACACTCCTGTCAGTCAGACATGGTTTTATCCCAAACACTTCATTTCTCCTCACCCTGGGGAGCAATCCAGGCTCCTGCCCTGCTCCTCAGTTCAGCCACGTGGTTTATCTCCATTCCATAAATACCTCCTGCGTTATTCCCGCTGTCCTCACAGAGCATTCCTGACATTTAAACAGAGCCATGACACCAAAGGTATTCTCCTTATCAGCCAGGCCTCTTCCAGGGGCACTTTTTAATCCTCACACCCCCAGATTTCCCTGGCACCCTCAGCAGCCCATCCTGGTGTTTGCCAGGACCATCCTTAGCCCAGATCATAGCAGGCTCCCAAAATCCCATGGAAGCAGCCCAGGAAAGCACGTCCTGCTCCTGCTCCCATATCCAGGGATGCAATGGGCTGCTGGCAGGCTGGGAACCTCCCTTTATTTTGTACCAAAAAAAGAGGGGAAAATGAGAGTTTGGCAGCCTGCAGGGCTGCCCTTCCAGGCCTGGAGCAGGGCTGTCCATCCTTTTGGAAAAGCAGAGGCAGGAGCAGTTATCTGGATCAGACATTCCCTGCAATAACACACATTCCAGGCAATAATTAATCCTGGCTGAGAAATCTGCCCTGCTATTTTTATCCTCTCCTGATTTTTTTTTTTTTTTTTTTTTGAATCCCAGCCCCAGGCTCCGCTCCCCTTCCCCGCGGCCGGAATGCGTCAGGGCCCATCCCAGCTCCCTCCTGGGAGCAGGCTCCTTTCCCAGAGCCATCTGCCACCTCCCCAGGTTTGCATCACTGCCTCCCACCCGCCTGGGACTGACTCAGCAGCGCCAGAAGGGCAGCCCTGCACCCCCTGCCCCACGCAGCTCCTCTGGGGAGCACCGGGAAGGGCAGGGGAAAGGCTGGGAATGGGAGTGGGAACAGACCCCCTCTCCTTGGGTGGGGACATTCCCAGGCACCTGGGGACATGGGTAAAGTGGGGTTTGGATAAAAACTGGCATTGCCCATCCACGCCCTGGAAAAATGCAGTGGGAGCTGTCCAGAGCTCCCATCAGCCCCCAGTATTCCCAGATTTTTCCTGACTGCACAGCCCTATGGAAACAATCCTTATGCTGAACAGAGAATTCCAGAGCAGTTTGGGTTGGAAGAGAAATTAAGGATCATCCCAATCCACCCCTGCCAGGGACAGGGAACAACTTCCACTGTGCCAGGCTGCTCCAAGAACTGTCCAACCTGGCCAGGACCCTGCCAGGGATCCAGGGACAGCCCCAGCTTCTCTGGGAATCTGTGCAAGGCAAAAACTCCTGCATGGAAAGGGCTGTCCAGCCTGGCAGTCCCCATCCCTGGAGGAATTCCAAAGCCCTGTGGATGTGGGGACATGGGGCTGTGGTGGCCCGGGCAGTCTGGGAATGGTTGGACTCCATGGCCTCACAGGGATTTTCCTAAAAAAAAAGAGCTGGTTCTGCTTTTCATGGAATTTGGGCTCCAAAGTGCAGCTGGAAATGAGAGGATTCATTTGTAGCTCAATGTTGGGAACGGTGGGGAAGAGCCACAGGGAGAAAGGAATGTTCTGTTAAATCCCAGGAGACTGGGAGGTCAGAGCAACACCTGAGGGAAGTCTGGGGACACTGAGAAAAGGGAAAAAAAAAAAAAAGATATTTACAATAATTGCTGCTCTCCAGACCAGAACATTTTCACCGTGAGGCTGAGCCCAGCCCTCCCCTCCCCTCTCACAGCCCCTCCTCCAAACACCCACCCGGCCATATGGGCTCAGCACCGAAATAGAGCTTCCCTCTGCAGCCCCAAAACAGCCTGGGGGAGCCAGAGACGCCTTCCTGGCTGGAAAATCCAGCTCTCCTCACATGGAAAGGGACAATTTACTGCCGTGGACACAGGGCCACGCAGGCAGAGCATTCCTGGGCTCCAGGATCTGGGGATGATCCCTGAGTGCTGCCAGAGGGAGACCTGGTCCACAGCAGCATCCCTGCCTGCAGCCACCCCGTGGAAAAGGGATGGCTGGGAGGCTGATGGAAATAGAGCAGAGAGTCAGCAGCCACCTTCTGAGCTGAAAATAACCTGGATCAACGTCAGGGCTGGTACAGAGAGGGATCACCTGCCTCTGACCCTCCACAGAAGTCATGGAATCCCCATCCCTGGCAGTGTCCAAGGCTGGATGGGGCTTGGAGCACCCTGGGACAGGGGAAGGTGTCCCTGCAGGGTGAGCTTGAGGGTCCCTCTCCACCCAAACCAGTCTGGGATTCCATGGTTTACAGAAGGCAGCAGGGAGCTGTGTTTGGGAACAACCTCTCAGGATTTAGTGCTCTTAAAACATGGAACGTTTTTGAGGTCATCAATTCATGCCCAGAACTGCTTCCAGCACAGCTGCTCTGTGATTCCTGCCCCTCTCCTTGGCCAAGGAATTCAAGGGGAGACCCCCAGCTCCGTCATGGGAGAGGGAAAACAGCCAGAGCTGTGCAGGGAATGGCACATTCCCAAGAGCTCCAGGAGGGTTGGGACAGCGCTGCCAGGGGTGCCCAGGGTGGGATTTTGGGGTGTCTGTGCAGAGACAGGAGCTGGATCCATGATCCTGTGGGTCCCTTCCAGCCCTGATACTCCACAATTCTCTGCAAACCTCACTCAGCATCCCCTCAGATTTAAACCCAACATTTATAAATCAATATCCCCCAATATTTGAAACTCCTGGAGAACATGGGCTGCACTCCCAGGGCTGGATCCAGGGGATGAGCCCAGAGCCTGCCAGAGGGGACCAGCAGCCCTGCCAACCCCAAACTCCTGTTCTGAGGGATCCTCCTGCTCCTCCCTGCCCAGACAGCTTTCCCAGCTCCTCACCTGCATCCATCTGGCACTGGGCACATCCCAGCTGCCCTTCCCAGCACCTCCCAGCCCAGAACAGCTCCTGACCTGCACCTCAGAGCCGTGCACAGCTGGAACACCACACCTGGGGACCAAACACGGATGGTGGCACACAGCTGGCAGGAGGGGCTGGCAAACAGTGCCTGCCTGGCACCAGGAGCACACAGACTCCCTGAGAGGGAGGATCAGCACTGCCAGCCTGGTGAGCGGGGCTGCAGGAGGCTCTGCAGGGACCCACACACTCCTTGCTGGGCCACAGATACACAAATATATGCAAATATCACGGAATGACAGACTGCCAGGTGGTTTGGGTTGGGAAGGACAGGAAATCATCCCATCCCATCCCACCCCCTGCCACGGGCAGGGACACCTCCCACTATCCCAGGTTGCTCCAGCCTGGCCTGGAGCACTCCCAGGGATGGGGCAGTTCCCCCTTTCCCTGCAGTCAGCAGAGATCTCACTGGGACCTCCCCGACTTGGAAAACCCTTTTCCCTAGGAAAAAATTCCCAAACAGCACCTCCACGCCCTCAGCAATTCCATGTTGGATTCTCCCCCTTGGTGACACATTTTCCTGAGCCCCAGGTGACCCAGGGGCAGCACGAGGTGCTCACCATCCCTCCACACCTGTCCTGAGGAGAGCCCACATCCCACAACACCTGGGACAAGGATCCCACATCCCACAACACCCGGGACAAGGATCCCACATTCCACAACACCTGGGATGAGGATCCCACATCCCACAACACCCGGGACAAGGATCCCACATCCCAGAACACCCGGGACAAGGATCCCACATCCCAGAACACCCGGGACGAGGATCCCACATCCCACAACACCCGGGACAAGGATCCCACATCCCACAACACCTGGGACAAGGATCCCACATCCCAGAACACCCGGGACAAGGATCCCACATCCCAGAACACCCGGGACGAGGATCCCACATCCCAGAACACCCGGGACAAGGATCCCACATCCCACAACACCCTGGGACGAGGATCCCACATCCCACAACACCCGGGACAGGATCCCACATCCCACAGGCCCCACACCTCCTGCAGCAGAGGCAGAGGAGGCTCAGAGCTGCTGGCTGCTGCTCCCTCCCCGTGGCTCAGATCCCAGGGTGGCACAGGGAGATGGTTTCCTGCAGGAGGGAGGGAGGGAAGGAGGGAGGCGATCCCACAGCCAGGGAGGTTAATTAGGGCCCCATCCCCAGGGATGTGATGTCATCCAGCAGGCTCGTTATTCCCAGGAGGATCAATCTGCCACATCCCAGCCCGAGCTGCACAAATACCCACATGCCTGCCAGGGGTTTCTAATTTTACATCCAAGCCTTGCCTGCCATCCCCATCGTGCTGATTTAGCTCTCCCCAGGCTGGCTTAAAAGCCTCCACGTCTGGAGCAGTTTTCCATTTTAGGGAAAACGATGCCTTTTATTTCCTGCAGGTTTCAGGAGCGTTTGGTGTTTATGACACTGGCAGCTCTGGCCAGGGCTCTTTGCCTTTCCCATCCCAAATGTCAGGGAGCTGCTTTGCTTCCAGGAAAAACCCTGGTGGGCTGCAGAGCTGCTGCCACACCTTCACAGGGTCCCAGCCTGGTTTGGGTGGGAAGGGACCTTCAATCCCATCCCATTCCAGCCCTGCCATGGCAGGGACACCTCCCACTGTCCCAGGCTGCTGCAGCTGGACACTCCCAGGGATCCAGGGCCATCCGTGGAATAACCTGTGCCAGGGCCTGCCCACCCTCCCAGCCAGGAATTCCCAATTCCCAACACCCCATCCATCCCTGCCCTCTGGCAGTGGAACGATGGGGTTGGAAAAAGAAAGGGAAATGAGCAGCAGTGGCTCCTACCCAGAGAGCTTTACGAATGTAAATCGCAGAATTTCAGGCTGGGTTGGGTGGGAAGGGATCTCAGAGCCCACCCCAGCCCACCCCTGTGTCCTCTCACTTCTTATCCCAGGTCCCTCTCCAGCTCTCCTGGAGCCCTTCTCCTCTCTGGAAGTGTCCCAGGCCAGGTTGGAGCACCCTGGGACAGTGGAAAGGGTCAGGGGTGGGCTGGGGTGGGCTCTGAGATCCCTTCCCACCCAACCCAGCCTGAAATTCTGCGATTTACATTCTTAAAGCTCTCTGGGTAGGAGCCACTGCTGCTCATTTCCTTCTTTTTCCAACCCCATCGTTCCCAGTTCGGGATGAACAGGGAGGAGGCCCCAGAGCAGGAAACCACAGCCACCCCATCCCACCCCACCCCACCCCAGTCCCTCCACAGCCCCAAAGATCATTCCAGAGGGAATTGCCTTTGCAGCAGCCCCCCAGAGCCCCCCTGGCCCAGCCCCACCTCGGTGCTCCGGGGGCAGCAGCAGCGCTGGAACTGCAGCCCCCTCCCCGAAAATCATTAATTGCTTTGTTTGTGTTGTCGGGCTGATCAGGCTGATCTGCTCAGCGCTAATGAGCCATTAACTCCCAATTAGGAGCAGAGCTCTAATTCCAGGCAGTTCTGCTGATGAATTAATTACCAGGTGAGCTCAGCTGCTGCCTCAGAGCCCCAGCAGCCCGGGAATGGCATTCCCCAAACTCTGCTCCTGGAGAACCCTTCCTGTGGGAGCACAGACACACCGACATCAATCCCAGCCTGGGATGGGTGGGAAGGGATCCCAAACCCCATCCAGGGCCACCCCTGCCATGGCAGGGACACCTCCCACCCTCCCAGGCTGCTCCAGCCCAGCCCTGGACATTTCCAGGGATCCAAGGGCAGCCACAGCTTCCCTGGGAATTCTATCCCAGGGCTTCAGCATCCTCAGAGCCAGGAATTCCTTCCCAATATCCCACCTACAGTGGAAATCTGGGATGCTCTCAGAGGCATCATGGACCAGGCCACAATTCCAGGCATGTTTTTCATGCAGCTTTTAAATTCTTAACCTCTTCCAGGTAAAAAGAAAATCAAAACCAAACCAAAACAAAACAAACAAAACAAAAAAAAAACAAAAAAAAAACAAAACAAAACAAAAAAAAAAATCCACCAAAGGAAAATCCCTTTTTTTTTTCTGGCTGAGGACATTGGCACAAAGCACTCCATGAATGTTTCTGAGTTTCCCATTAATTTTTCTGAGTTTCCCAGCCCTGCCCGGGTCTGGGAGCAGCCACGGGCAGGGAAATCGTGGGCAATATTAAATATAAATCCCACAGAGCTCTGAGCACAGAGTCAGCAATGTTCCAGCGGGGGAAATCCCACCCCCAGCTCCCTGCCCCGGGAATTTCAAGTGTCTGCAGCACAAGGAGGAGCAGGAAAGGCTCCAGAGGGACACTGGGAATGTGCTCAGCAGCACGGGAAAAAAGAGGGGAAGAGTAATGATAGGGAATGAAAAGGGAAAGGGGATGGATCATTCACAGGGATCCTGGGCTGGAATTCCCAGAGCAGCTGGGGCTGCCCCTGGATCCCTGGCAGCGTCCCAGGCCAGGCTGGATGGGGTTGGAGCAGCCTGGCACAGGGGAAGGTGTCCCTGCCATGGCAGGGTGGCACTGGGTGGGCTTTGGGGTCCCTTCCAGCCCAACCCATGCCATGATCCTGTGATTCCCTGATCTTTACTGCCCTTGCACTCACAGCATATTTTCAATTTAAAACGTTCCAGTTCTTGGCTACAGCGACCCCAAAACCCTCCCAGGAGCCAGAGCCAGCCCCACTCGTGCCCTCCTCCAGAGAGCAGGCAGATGGAGCCAGCCCAGCTCCCAAATCCCCACCAGTGCTGCCTGTCCCGGGTTATTTATCCCAGCTGTGGTCTGGGGATGGCCTGTCCCGGGTTATTTATCCCAGCTGTGGCCTGGGGATGGCCTGTCCCGGGTTATTTATCCCAGCTGTGTCCTGGGGATGGCCTGTCCCGGGTTATTTATCCCAGCTGTGTCCTGGGGATGGCCTGTCCCGGGTTATTTATCCCAGCTGGTCTGGGATGGCCTGTCCCGGGTTATTTATCCCAGCTGTGGCCTGGGGATGGCCTTTCCCGGTTATTTATCCCAGCTGTGGCCTGGGATGGCCTCCGGTTATTTATCCAGCTGTGGCTGGGGAGGCTGTCCCGGGTTATTATCCCAGCTGGCTGGGATGCCTGTCCGGGTTATTTATCCCGCTGTGGCCTGGGATGGCCTGTCCCGGTTATTTAGCCCAGCTGTGGCCTGGGGATGGCCTGTCCCGGTTATTTATCCCAGCTGTGGCCTGGGGATGGCCTGTCCTGGGTTATTTATCCCAGCTGTGGCCTGGGGATGGCCTGTCCCGGGTTATTTATCCCAGCTGTGGCCTGGGGATGGCCTGCAGCCACAGATCAATACCTTATCGAGCAGAGGAACTCTCAGCAGGAACATTGCTGCTCCAGAGGCTCCAGCTCCATTCATCTCTGCTCCTCGGCCTCACCTCCCCCAGAGCTGTCCCCGTGGAGCAGGAGGTGATTCCTGGGGGGGGGCTGGGGTGCCTGACTCACCCCAGAGCACCCCAAAGTCATCGCTGCCAGAACTCCAGAACATGGGATGGGCTGGGAAGGAACCCTAAATCCCATCCCACCCACCTCTGGACAGCTCCCATTGTCCCAGGGTGCTCCAGCCTGGCCTTGGGCACTGCCAGGGGCAGCCACAGCTTCTCTGGGAATGTGTGCCAGGGCATCCCCACCCTCCCAGCCAGCAATTCCTTCCCAATATCCCATCTAAATCCCCCCAATCCTTCAGTTAAAAGCCATTCCCTCTTGTCCTTGTCACATCATTATCCCTTCTGACAAAGGCAGGGCAGAACGAATCCTTGCAGGCAATCCATGGAATAAATCCCTACCAAGAGCAGGAATTCCAGCAGGAGGGGCAGGGCAGAGGCTCAGAGCAGATCCAGGGGCTGGGTTAGCCCAGGGTGACTGATTCCAGCCCAGGCTGCATCCTGCTGGCCACAGCCTCGCACAGGTAAGGGCTGACCCAGCTCTGCTCCACAGCCAACAAACCTCTGGATAAACTGGATAAACTCCATGGGGCATTTTCCTGTCTGGGGGCACAACTGTTTGTCCCCTTGCTGTTTGTTTTTAATCCTGCCAGTGCTGAATGCAGGGGCAGCCCCAGCTGCTCTGGGCACCCTGTGCCAGGGCCTGCCCTCCCTCCCAGCCAGGAATTCCCAATTCCCAATCTCCCACCCATCCCTGCCCTCTGGCACTGGGAGCCATTCCCTGGCTCCTGTCCCTCCATCCTTGTCCCCAGTCCCTCTCCAGCTCTCCTGGAGCCCCTCCAGGCCCTGCCAGGGGCTCTGAGCTCTGCCTGGAGCCTTCCCTTCTCCAGGGGAACATTCCCAGCTCTCCCAGCCTGGCTCCAGAGGGGCTCCAGCCCTGGAACAGCTCCTGGCTCCTCTGGGCTCTCTCCAGCAGCTCCAGGTCCCTGTGATGTGGGAGCCCAGGGCTGGGGCAGCTCTGCAGGTGGGCTCTCACCTGAGCACAGGGCACAGGGCAGAATTCCCCCTTTCCTGCAGGTCCCAGATCCCAGAGGCACCTGGACACGCTGATCCAGTGCCCTGCTCCTGGAGCCCCACCCCAGGTTTGCTGTGAAATCCTGGGGCTCATCCCCAGCACAGGCTGAGCCTGCTCTGCTGGGAGCTCTGGGATTTGCTCAGGAGCTGCAGAGAGTCCCTGAGCCTGGAGAACACGGACCAGGAGCCTGTAATGAGCATTGCAATTAGAGCAGGGAGCTGTTCCCAGCATCCCCAGAGCCTCTCCCGCTGCTGGGATGGCACAGACAGCTCCAAACCTCTGGAGCCCTGTCACGGCCCCTGATGGGCTTGGTTTGGGCTCCCGGGTTCCCTCGGAGCTCTGCACATGGTGATCCCCCCTGGCTGCCTCCAAGGGCACCTCAGTGCTCAGTGAAAAGGACCAGCCTCTGCCCCCATTCCCCAGGCAGGGAGCTGGGATCAGCCAGCAGTGGGCAGGGCTGCAGCCCCTCACCCCTTCCTCTGCCCCTGCCCCCAAACCCCACAAACCCCCTCAAAACCTCTCAAACCCCACAAACCCCACAAACCCCTCAAAACCCCAAAAACCCTCAAAACCCCAAAAACCCCCACAAACCCCCGCAACACCCACAAAACCCCTCAAACCCCACACAAACCCCCACAAACCCCCAACACCCCACAAAACCCCGCAAACACCCCACAAACCCCCAAACCCCACAAAACCCACAAAACCCCCACAAACCCGCAAAACCCCCACAAACCCCCACAAACCCCTCAACCCACCCCACAAACCCTAAAACCCCCAAACCCCCACAAACCCCCACAAACCCCCGCAAACCCCACAAAACCCCGCCAAACCCAAAAACCCCACAAACCCCTCAAACCCCACAAACCCCACAAAACCCCACAAACCCCATCAAACCCCAAAAACCCCAAAAACCCACAAAACCCCTCAAACCCCACAAACCCTCAAACCCCCACAAACCCACAAACCCCACAACCCCACAAACCCCACGAAACCCCTCAAACCCCACAAACCCCCTCAAACCCCACAAACCCCCACAACCCCCCCCAAACCCAGCCCAGAGCACAGGGAAGGGAGGCAGGAGCAGCCCCCAGCCCTCCAGGCTCTCTCCAGCCCGAGCACAGCCTCCCCCTCCATGCATTCCCAATTCCTCCTGGCGTTCCTGATGACTCTCCTGGAATGTCCCAGCGTTTGACCCAGGCCAGGCTCTCCCCCCTCTCCTGCCAACCACTTTTATCATCCCTGAGCTCCCAGCAGCCTCGGTGCAGCCGGATTGTGTAACACACCAGGAGCCAAAGCAGCACTTTTCTCTAAAACCTCACCCCCAAACCACCCCAGAAGCAGCAGCAGGCACAAAGCGAGGCCTGAGCCACAGCTGGTTTATGTCACCTGCAAACTGGGAGTGCCCAGCTGGGACAAACCCACTGCCACGTGTCACACGGGGAAACAACGGGGCCAGGCTCGGGTTCTTCCCTTAGGATGAGCCCCAGGAGGTGTGGATGCTTGGGAAGGGCTGGGGTGGGATGGGAGAGAGGGGCTGGGAGGGAAATGGGGCTGGGAAGGGGCTGGAGAATCCCTGAGGGAGCTGGGAAGGGGCTGGAGAATCCCTGAGGGAGCTGGGAAG
This sequence comes from Serinus canaria, assembly GCF_022539315.1. Taxonomy (NCBI): domain Eukaryota; kingdom Metazoa; phylum Chordata; class Aves; order Passeriformes; family Fringillidae; genus Serinus; species Serinus canaria. Next base: position 975,801 of record NC_066321.1, read on the forward strand.
GGGCTGGAGAATCCCTGAGGGAGCTGGGAAGGGGCTGGAGAATCCCTGGGGGAGCTGGGAAGGGGCTGGAGAATCCCTGAGGGAGCTGGGAAGGGGCTGGAGAATCCCTGAGGGAGCTGGGAAGGGGCTGGAGAATCCCTGAGGGAGCTGGGAAGGGGCTGGAGAATCCCTGGGGGAGCTGGGATGGGCTCAGCCTGGAGCAAAGGAGGATCCCCAGGGATCTTTTCCCTCTCTGGAATTCCCTGCCAGGAGGGCACAGCCAGGGGGGGTCGGGCTCTGCTCCAGGGACAGGGACAGGAGCAGAGGGAACGGCCTCAGGCTGGCCCAGGGCAGCTCAGGGTGGATTTTGGGGCAATTCCTTCAGGAAAAGGTGCTCAGGTGGGGTCCCCATCCCTGCAGGGATTTTTTGTGCTCCTCACCCCACAGCACATCCCGCTCCCCAGAGAATTCCAGGGGTTCAAAGCCCTCAAAAGGCAGAGGAAACCCAGAGCTAACCTGGAGGAGAGCTCAGGGGTTTGTGCCTTTCCAGAAGGAGCATGGCTGCTCAGGGATTGCAACTGCTCTGGGAAGGGCAGTTCAGCTGGAATTGTGGAATTCCAGAGGGATTTAGGCTGGAAAAGCCTCTCAGAGCGTGGAGCCCAACCATGCCCAGCACTCCCTGCCCCATGTCCCCAGTGCCACATCCACAGGGCTGGGAGACCCCTCAGGGATGGGCACTCTGCCAGGCCTGGACAGCCCTATATCCATGAAGAAATGTTCCCAAATATCCAACCCAAACCTCCCCTGGTGCAGCCTGAGGCCATTCCCAAGCCAGGATCCCTCAGGAGAGCGAGGAAACACCTGGGAGGGAGCTGGAATATTCAACAGCCCCTGCTTGTGCAGAGCTGGAAATAAGGAATAACAAAGCCCAGAATATCCAGGCCAAGGAACAGGAATCCATGGAAAAGCCAGCTGGGCATTCCTGGAGCAGCAGGCACGGACCCTGCTGCAGATTATTGAAACCATAAATAAGGAACACTGAGGAGGGGTCTGACCAAAACCTCGACAGCAGCATCCACAACCCACTGAGGGCAAATATCCCGGGAAAGCTGCACTGCCAGGGCTCCAGCAGGCACATCAGGAGTGGGAAGAAGTTGCTACAGAGAAAAAACGGCTCAGATTCCACTGCAACGAAGGATCCAAGGAGTCACTGCCTGGCAAGGAGAGGGAATGGCTTCAAATGGAAGGATTTAGGTTGATTTAGGTGGGATATTGGGAAGGAATTCCTGGCTGGGAGGGTGGGGAGGGGCTGGGATGGAATTCCCAGAGCAGCTGGGGCTGCCCCTGGATCCCTGGCAGTGCCCCAGGCCAGGCTGGATGACCTGGAATAGTGGCTTGGCCATGGAATGGGATGGGATCTAAGGTCCCTTCCATCCCAAACCATTCCAGGATCCTGTGAATCAGCACCACTGGAGCAGTGAGGGTTTATCAGTCCATGGATTTCTCCAGGAGCAGCACTCTGGGCTCTCTTTA
>NC_066321.1:977812-1019823 GCF_022539315.1 Serinus canaria
TATTTTATGTTCCACCTTTGAAGCTGCTCAATTTGTATTGAGGTTTCTCACTGACCCTGAGAACAAACATCCAGGAAAATCCCAATTAAATGGAATTATCAGAACCCTGGTAACTTTCAGGTCTGTCCCAGCTCTTTGTTCCCTCAGGCTGCTGCATTCCCAGCTCACCCCCAGGGATCCCAGAGGACCCTTCCTGTGGCTCCAGAATTCCAGCTTTTTCTTGTTTTTAACAGCAAAACCGGAGGAAAATGCCTTTGAAGCCATCCCTATTCCTTTAATTAAAAAGCCTGGCAGGCTCTGGAGCTCTTTCATCAGCAGATCACGGGACCAGGTTTCCAAAATAAATTGAATGAGTTTGGAAAAGGGATGCACAAACCGTTCCTGCAGGGTTTTGTCTGCTTCAGATTCCTACTGATGGCTCGTTTTTGCAGGAATTTCAGCAGCTTCTCAATAAATTGCAGGATAACACAAAATTGTAAAGGGTTACATAATCCCAAACACACCCAGAGGCAAATCCCAGCAGGAACATCCAGGCTGAAAGTCAAATCCTGCACGGGAGGGGCACCAGGAAGCTCTGCTGAGAACCAACTCTGCATCCCAGCCATGGGAAACCAGGACAAAAGGTCTGGAAAAGGAACCCTTGGAATGGCCTTCCCAGTTCCAGGTTATCCCAGTAATTCCGGGTTATTTGGGCTCCAAATCCCCAGCAAAGCCAACTCAAACCATGGAAATCTGGATTCCTAAATCCTTGATTATTATAAACCATGTGAAATGGAGAGGGAGCAGCACATCCCTGAATCCTGATCCTGCCCTAAATCCCCTCCCCTCCCTTATCCCATCCCTGAGGTGCCCAAGGCCAGGCTGACCCCATGGATCACCTGCTCCAGCCTTTCCTGCCCACAGCAGGGTCTGGACAAGGTGCTCCAGCTGAATTCCCTCCAAATTATTCCACAAAGAGAAAAAAACTGGGATTTGTAAATGTTCAAACTTTTTACAGTTCCTGCCAAAGCTGAGGCTGATCCTTCCAGGCCTTCATCCCAGTCCCAGGGTCACATTCCCAGTACCACACTCAACCTCTCCAAACCCCTCACTGAATCCCATTTTTCCCCAGGAAATCCATCCCATTATTCCCAATATTATTCCCATTTATATCCAGGGATGCCAGTGTTTGCTCATGGATCACTGCACGTTCCCACAGGAAAACCTTTGCTCTTCCAGAGCTTTGGGCTGCCAGGGGAAGGATGGGAGGGGGAATGCAGCATTTGCTGGGAAAAATCCCTGGAACTGAGAGGAGAATCTGGAATTCCTGCAGAGTTTAAACCCACAGAGGTGCCTCCTCTTCCCTAAAGCCCTCAGCACCCCTGGATGAACTCTCCCTTCATCCCTGGAGGAGCTCTCCCTTCATCCCTGGAGGAGCTCTCCCTTCCTCCCTGGAGGAGCTCTCCCATCCTCCCTGGAGGAGCTCTCCCTTCCCTCAAACCCAGCCCTGCCCTCTCCTGCTCCTCCCTCTGCTCCCACTGGAAGGTTTCCCAACCCTTTCATTCCCTCCTGTGTTATCCAGATCCAGCACATTTTGCTCTGTTTTGCCCAATTTTCAGCTCAGCTCCCAAAAATAGGTCACAACATTTGGAACCTTATCCTACTTAGGCTTTAAAGACCCAGACATTCCCTCTTTTTTTTTTTTTTGCCCATTCCCTGTATAATTTCCAGGTTAATAATATTTCCCAAAACAAAGCCAGGGTTTAAAATTCCAGGAGTTGTTTACAAAAGAGCTTTTCTTCCCTCATTTTGTTTGGAATTCATTTTTTGAGGAATTAAAACAGGAAAACTGCAAGGTCTGATCTGCAGGTCAGGCCTGCAAGTTTCCCATGGGCTTTTCCAGGGAATTTTTATGGCAATATCACAAAATTTTTAGGGAAATATCAGGGAGTTTGTAGGGAAATATCAAGGAGATTTTTAAGGGAGGGCAAGGGGGATTTAGGGAAATCTCAGGAAATTTATATGGAAGCATCAAGGAGCTTTTAGGGAAGTATCCAGGAATTCTGGGGAAATATCAGGAAGACTTTATGAAAATATCAGGGGTTTTTTTAGGGAAGTATCAAGGAGTTTTTAGGGAAACACCAGGAGGTTTTTAAGGAAGCATCAGGAGTTTTTTAGGGAAATATCAGGGGGTTTTTAGGGAAGTATCGGGGGGTTTTACAGAAATATCAGGAATTTTTTAGAGAAATATCAGGAGTTTTTAGGGAAATATCAGGAGTTTAATGGAGACATATTTTTAATGGAGACATCAGGGAGTCTTTATGACAATACCAAGGAGTTTTTAGAGGAATATCAAGGAGATTTTAGGGAACTATCAGGGGTTGGTAGGTAAAGATCAGGGGTTTTTAGGGAAGTATCTGGGGGGTTTTATGGAAATATCAGGGAGTTTTTAGGGAAGAATAGAGAATTCACCTTCCTCTCTCTGGGCTGTGCTCTCCTGCCTGGGGAAGCAGGGTGGGAACACTGGGACTCCACAGCATGGCCCCAGGACAGATCAGAGGTACCCTGAACATTCCCTGTGCCTGGCAGGGGCTGGGAAATGCAGGAGCAACTCATCCCAGCCAGGAGCTCCACATCCCAAAATCCATCCCTGGAGAGAGCCTCAGTGCCAAAATCCATCCCCTGGAGAGAACTCCAGTGCCAAAATCCATGCCCTGGAGAGCCCCAAAATCCATCTCCTTGGAGAGACCCCCAAAATCCATCCCCTGGAGAGAGCCCCAAAATCCATCTCCTGGAGAGAACTCCAGTGCCAAAATCCATCTCCTTGGAGAGAGCCTCAGTGCCAACATCCGTCCCCCTGGAGAGCACTAAAATCCATCCCCTGGAGAGAGCCCCAAAATCCATCCCCTGGAGAGAGCCCCAGTGCCAAAATCCATCTCCTTGGAGAGAACTCCAGCCCCAAAATCCATCCCCTGGAGAGAACTCCAGTGCCAAAATCCATGCCCTGGAGAGCCCCAAAATCCATCTCCTTGGAGAGAGCCCCAAAATCCATCCCCATCCCCTGGAGAGAGCCTCAGTGCCAAAATCCATCCCCCTGGAGAGCACTAAATCCATCCCCTGAGAGGACCCCCCAAAATCCAATCCCCTTGGAGAGAGCCCTCCAGTTTGCCAAAATCCACCTTCGTTTTTGAGAGAGCCCCAAAATCCATCTCCTTGGAGAGAGCTCCAGTGCCAAAATCCCTGCCCTGGAGAGAGCCCAGCCTCAAAACCCCTCTGGAGCAAGCCCCAGCTCCAGCTGCTTCCCAGCTCTCCAGCCTGCCAAGAGCCACGGGAGCCCCAAGTTCTGCAGGGCCAGTCGGGAATTGCAGCCGGGAATTGCAGCCGGGAATTGCAGCTGGGCCGGGTGGGAATGGCAGCACTCACCGGTGGTCTCGACGATGCCCTCGAGGATGACGACGATCTCGAACTGCTCCGTGTGCATGCTGCGCTGGGACAGGTCGTAGAAGGGGCTCTTGGAGTCGATGACGTGGCAGATGGTCAGGGGGGACACCAGGAAGAGCTGGTCAGCCCCCGTGCTGAAGCCCACGTCCAGCTCCAGCTGGTCCAGGGGCAGGAATTCTCCCTCCGGGGTCTGCCGGGACTGCGGGGACAAGGAGGGGACACTGGAGCTCCTCGTCCCTGGGAGTGCCCAGGGCCAGCCTGGACAAGGCTTGGAGCAGCCTGGGATTGATCCCTGCCCGAGGGATGGGACTGAGAGCCCTTCCTGCCCCGACATTCCAGGATTCTGGGATTTCACCAGGTGGAATCGGGAGTTTGGGGATACGGCCAACAAAAGTGGGTGAGCTTCAGGAGGAGGGAAGGAAATCCTGGAATCCCAGAAAGTTTGGGTTGGAAAAGCCTTCCAAGATCGATTCCCAGCCATCCCCAGCATTGCCCAGTTTCCCAAGTGCCAGATCCACACTTTGCAATCCCTGCAGGAATGTGGCTCCATCCCAGGCTCTGCAATCCCCCCAGGAATGGGACCCCAGCCCAGCCCTGGGCAGCCGTGCCCGTGCCTGACCTCCCTTTCCCTTCCCATGGAAAAACCTTTCCTAATGTCCAATCTAGCCCCAGGGAGAATTCCCACAGCCCCATCCCTGTCCCTGGAATTCCCAGGGGATCCAGCCCATCCCTCCCAGCCCTGCTCTGGGGCAGCTGCAGGGGTTCCGGTGCTCCCAGACCCAGCTGGGATGGCACACACTCCCAGCTGCTCCCAGGGAATTTAGATGGAATTCCAGAGCTCAAATCCAGAGAAAGCCAAATTTAATTTTACATCTCCCCATTCCCAGGAGGAATCCAACCCCCCAGGCAATTCCAGAGGGAACATTTTGCTAAGGAATGAACCCTGAGTGACTCCTTTGCTCCAAGCGATGGGGGGGGAAAACTCAGGAATTCTGAGACATCCAAGCTCCTTCCAATCCCAAAAATCCACCCCAAAATTCCCATTACAGCCAAAGAGGCTTTGCACAGATTTCCCCCTTTAAGGCTTTGGGGCTGGTTTTGCTCCTGGCCTGAGCTCAGCAGGAAAAATAAAGGAATATTTCCCCCATGGACTGGGACTGCCAGTTCCCTCCAGCTCCGCAGGAAAAGCCTTTTCCATAACAAAAACCATCCCGAAGGAAAGCGGAGCCCCCGGGGCTGCAGCTCACCTGGCACAGGGGAGAGCCGGGCAGGAGCTCTGGGGGGAATTCCTGAATTCCTGAATTCCTGCTGCACATCCCTGGCCCCAGGCTGGGAACAGGGATGGCTCTCCCTGCTGCACTCCCTGCTCCCTCTTTCTTCCTCCTTTTTCCTCTTTATTTTCCCATTTATTGGTTTCCTTCCCCCCTTTTATCTTTTCCCCTTTCCCTCTCTTTTTGTTTTCCTTTTCCCTTAACTTCTCCTTTTATTTTCCCTTTTCCTCATTTTCTTTCAGTTTTCCTCATATTCTCCCCACCATGGATCCCTTTTATTTCCCCTCCTTCCTTTCATCTTTTTTCCTTCTTTCGTTTTCTCTTTTCCTTTTTTTCCCTTTCTCCTCTTCTTCCTTTTTTATTTTATTCCTTTTTTGGTCTTTTTTTACCCTTTTCTCCTTTCATTTTCTCTTTCCTTTTATCTTCATTTTTTCTTTTATTTCTCCTTTTATTCTCCTTTTCCCCTTTCTTCATTCTATTTTTCCTCTTATTTTCCCTTCCATTTTCCTTTCCCCTGATTTTTTCATTTTACTTTTCCCTTTTATTTTGCTCTTCCCCATTTTTCCTTTTTTCCCCTTTCCCCCTCATAGTTACCCATTTTTCCACTTTTTTCCCCCTTCCCTTTTTTTCTCAGGTGGCCTGGCCTGTGCTTTTCTTCCAAGCACAATCCTTTCTTTTCCCACAATTCAAATCCAGGGAATTCTTTTGGAGCCTCACTAAGTTTGAAGCTCCATCTTTTAAAATTCCTCTGGGACTTCCAGAGCCAAAAAAAAGAGAACAATTTTCAAATGCTGTACTGAAATTACTCATTTTTGATATTTTATAGCTTGAAATATATGAAATTATTTAAATATATTGATATAGTATGAAAATATATATTTATACATTATTAAATATTTTTAAACAACCTGTATAAATTATATATTGTTAAATATAAATATTTATGATTGCATGTTACATAAATCTATGGCATTATGTTTTAATGCTATTTTATATATTTATCCTTATAAATAATAGTAATAAATAATAGTTACAATATTTATAAATTATAATTCATCATTTTAAAGCTATTAAAGGGTTATTTTGGGAGATTTTCAGGAATTCTTTCCCTCTTTAAGGCACAGACTCCCTCAAGGTTTAGGGAACCCCAACACTGGGCCAGTCCTGATCCTGAAATCCCACAGGACACAGGGATTTGGGACAACAGGACACAGGGATTGGGACAACAGGACACAGGGATTTGGGACAACAGGACACAGGGATTTGGGGACAACAGGACACAGGGATTTGGGGACAACAGGACACAGGGATTTGGGGACAACAGGACAACCTCAGGAGCCTCCCGTGGGCTGAGCTCCGTCCCTGGGGCTGTGGGGGAACAGGGAGGAAAAAGGGGGAGATTCCCAAAGGGATTGTCCTGGGAAAGGGGACCCTGCCCTGCCCTGCCCAGCACCCACATCCCGAGGATAGGGCACCTCCATTCCCTGCAGGACACCCCCAATCCCGCCAGGACACCCATCCCAAGGACAGGACACCCATCCCAAGGACAGGACACCCCATTCCCTGCAGGACATCCATCCCAAGACAGGACACCCCATTCCCTGCAGGACACCCATCCCAAGGACAGGACACCCCATCCCAAGGACAGGACACCCCATTCCCTGCAGGACACCCCATTCCCTGCAGGACATCCATCCCAAGGACAGGACACCCCATTCCCCAGCCAGCCTCCCCTGCAGGTATCCCGATTCCCAGGGGTCCCTGCGGGATGCTCCCCCCGAGCCGGCTCCTTCCTGCCCCCCATTCCCGATCCCCATCCCCATTCCCGATCCCCTCTGGATTCGCAGCCGCCGGGCGAGCCCCAGAGCAGCGCCGGCTCCTCGCAGCCCTCCGGGGCAGGGACCGCTCCCGGGGCAGGGACCGCTCCAGGGGCAGGGACCGCTCCCGGGGCAGGGACCGCTCCTGGGGCAGGGACCGCTCCCGGGGCAGGGACGCTCCCGGTCTAACCCTGGCACTCCGCTTTCCCCGGAGCTCACTAAAGCTCAATAAAGTTCAGCCTGCGCTCAGGGCTGCCCAAAAAGCTCCGCATTGAGCCCGGAGCTTTCTCCTTCCCGGCTCAGGAAGGCACGGAGCTACAAAGGATTTGATTTCCTCGTCAGAGAACTGGAGCATTTTATAGGAATCTATAAATATCCATCCCAATCCTGCGCCGAATGTAGGAATTATCTCCAAGGAGGTTGGGAATGCGCCGCTGATGGCTGAGCCCGCAGCCCGAGGCTCCGGGAGATGTTCCCTGCCAGGAAAACAGGGCAGGGATGCTGGAACAGCGGCAGGACCCAAAACACGATCTGGGATCATCCAATCTGACCCCTGGCCATGGGCAGGGCCACCTTCCGTGGACATGGGGACAGCCATAGGCAGGAGCGAGGGACATCCAAGGGACACGGAGAGGGTGGGATGTCCCCAGGGGAGCGGCAGTGGGGCCACGGTTCTGTCACAGAACCGTGGAATTGTTGAGGTTGGAAAAGCCCCCCAAGACCACGGAGTGCAACCATTCCCAGCACTGCCAGGGCCCCCATGGAATTACTGAGGCTGGAAAAGGGCCCCAAGACCACGGAGTCCAACCACCCCAACCATTCCCAGCACTGCCAAGGCCCCCATGGAATTACTGAGGTTGGAAAAGCCCCCCAGAACCATCGAGTCCAACCACCCCAACCATTCCCAGCACTGCCAAGGCCCCCATGGAATTACTGAGGTTGGAAAAGCCCCCCAGAACCATCGAGTCCAACCACCCCAACCACTCCCAGCACTGCCAAGGCCCCCATGGAATTACTGAGGCTGGAAAAGCCCCCCAGAACCATCGAGTCCAACCACGCCAACTATTCCCAGCACTGCCAAGGCCCCCATGGAATTACTGAGGCTGGAAAAGACCCCCCAAGGGCACAGAGTCCAACCATCCCAACCTCGCCCAGCACTGCCAAGACCCCCCCACCCCGTCCCCAAGCGCCACCTCCACGTGGGATGGGGACCCCCCACTGCCCTGGGCAGCTTCCCAGGAAGGAGTTTCCCCGCGGTGCCCCCCGGAGCACCCACCTTGAGCAGCTTGCAGCGGATCTGGGCGGACACCATGTGGCTGTTGCGGAGGTTGCCCACGCGGAACATGAGCGTGAGCTTGCCGTCGCGCATGGAGATGGCGGCGTGCTCGCTGAACATGAGCGTCTCGGCTCGCTTCTTGGGCTGGGACATCTTGATGAACATGCAGCCGATCAGGAAGGCGTCCACGATGGAGCCCAGGATGGACTGGAAGAGGAAGAGGATGATGCCCTCGGGGCACTTGTCGGTGATGTAGCGGTAGCCGTAGCCGATGGTGGCCTCGGTCTCGATGAAGAAGAGGAAGGCGGAGGGGAAGTTGTACACGTTGGCCACGCACGGGGTGTAGCTGTCGTCGTGCGCCTTGTTGAGGTCCCCGCGCATGTAGGCGATCACCCACCACATGGAGGCCATGAAGAGCCAGGCCACGGTGTAGGTGAGGATGAAGATGAACAGGTTCCAGCGCCACTTGAGGTCCACCAGCGTGGTGAAGAGGTCGGACAGGTAGCGGCTGGTCTCGCCGCCCAGGTTGCCGTGCTGCACGTTGCAGCGCCCGTTCTTGTCCACGAAGCGCTGGCGCTTCCCCCGCGGGGCGCTGCGCGGGGGCGGGAGGCCTCCGCCGCTGGCCGAGGTGCTCACCACCTGGTACTCATCGCCCAGCTTGCGCCGCAGCGCCGACATGCTCCGCGCAGCCCCGCGCAGCCGGCACGGTCCGCGCAGACACAAGAGCCCGCAAAGCCGGCAAAATCCGCGCAGCCACAACAGCCCGCAAAGACGGCAAAATCAGCGCAGCCACAACAGCCCTCTCAGCCCCACGCACACCGCGCAGCTCCGCTCAGCTCCGCATCCCCCGCGCAGCCCGCCCGGCCCCGCCGCGCCGCGGCCGCGGAGCCTCCGCCCGGCGCCGCCGCCTCCCACGCGGAGCCGCCGGCAGCGGCCCCGGGCAGGGCAGCACCGCCCCGTGCAGCGACACTCCCCCCGTGCAGCGACACTCCCCCCGTGCAGCGACACTCCCCCCGAGCAGCGACACTCCCCCCGCACCGCCCCTGGATCCCGCACCGCACCTGCGCCCGCTCCCCGTGACCCTGCGCGTCTCAGCGCGCAGCGACCCCGCGCACACCCCGCCCTCCGCAGCCTCGGTGCGCTCCGCATCTTCATCCTCCCCTGCATCCTCCCTCCAGCATCCTTCACTCATCTTCCCCCTCCCCGGCATCATCCTCCTCCTCCTAATCTTCCTCCCCGCCAGCATCCTCCCCCGAGGCTCCATCCCTCCTCCTCCTCCACCCTCGGAGGGGCTCCAGCTCCCACAGAACCAACCGCGAGCTCTTCTCTTCTCCTTCTCCTTCTTTTCTTCTTCTCCTTCCCCTTCCCCTTATCCCGTTTTTATCTTCATTGCATTGAATTTGAAGATTTTAAGATGTTCAGCTCCCCGCAGCAGCCACACAGCACTGCCAGCACACAGAGGGGACACAGCCCCTTCCACCCGGGAAGAAATTCCCTAATAAGAGAAGCCACAGAGCCCAGCCCTGATCCAGGACTGGTGGGAAGCAGGAAACCGGCCCCAAAATGTGGATAAATGCCCCGGGAATCATGGGGCAGTCCGGGTGGGAAGGGGGCTGGGGATGCTCTGAAGGGCCAGGCTGTATCCAAGGGCCCTCCTCACCCACTCCTGCTCCAGGACTGCTGCCATCAGCTCCAGAAAAAAGTTGGATTGGCACCTTTCACCTTGGGATAAAGCCCAGCCACACCTCGTTTTTAACCATCACCCTCCTCAGAACTGATTCCCAAGGATTCTTCTGGCCCCTGCATTTCTATTCCAGCTTTTTTTTTTTTTTTTTCCCCAGAAAATTGATTTAGTTTCTCACTTTACTGTTTTCTATTCCCAATTTCTCCCATTCCCCACCCTTTATTCCTGTGGTTGACACAATGCCTGTTAATTTTCCCACCCAATTAAAGGAAATTTTGCGTGGAATTCATCCCAAACTCAGGAACGCTGCCATACCCCTCCTGGCTCAGAGATCCAGCAGCCTTGCCAGCTTCCCCTCTCCTGTTTCTCCTTCCTCCATCCCTCCTGTATTCCCAGAGGCCTCTCCCTGGGCTGGAATTGGGCAGAGTCCCTGTGCTCCATCCCAGTGTGACAGTGACAATCCCAGGGGAGCCATTCCCTGTAATTACTGCAATTAAAATCATCACTGCTGCTAGGGGCAGGAGCAGATTCCCAGCATTCCCAGCTTGTTCTGCCAGCCGGGGTGGCATGAGGGAATAGTGGGGGTGGGAAAGGAGTGGGGGACATGGAAAACTGTCACCCAAAGGGTCCTGGTGACAGGAAGCTGCTCCAGGAAGCAGAGCTGTTCTCTGGGAATGATGGAATTCCCAGCTGATCCTGCTGTGCAGGGACACTCCCACTGTCCCAGCCCCATCCAGCCTGGCCTTGGCACTGCCAGGGATCCAGGGGCAGCCCCAGCTGCTCTGGCAATCCCAGCCCAGCCAGGAATTCCCAGTTCCCAATCTCCCACCCATCCCTGCCCTCTGGCACTGGGAGCCATTCCCTGGCTCCTGTCCCTCCATCCTTGTCCCCAGTCCCTCTCCAGCTCTCCTGGAGCCCCTCCAGGCCCTGCCAGGGGCTCTGAGCTCTGCCTGGAGCCTTCCCTTCTCCAGGGGAACATTCCCAGCTCTCCCAGCCGGGCTCCATGGCCTCCTCTGGACTCTCCAGCAGCTCCACATCCTCCTTGTGCAGATTATCCCACAAATCCAACCTTCCCTGCCTGCTGCCATCCCAGCTGAACGTTCCAGGTGAGGTTTCCCATCCCAGGTCTGAGGTGTTTTGATCAATTTAAACTCACCTGGGCAGGAGTTCCCCCGGAGATCCTTTCCCTGCAATTCCATTTTTTATCCTCCAATTCCCCGATTTCAGCACCTGGAGCCTTTCCCAGTCCTTAGCTGACGTGGGGATGGTGACAGATAAAATGGTGACATTAATTATGTATTCCCTGCATTCACAGAGACATTCCCAAACCTGTCTCTGCCAATCCCCCTGGATTTGGATTTCAGGGCAGATCTGCTGTTTTCCCTCAGAAAAATAACTTCCAGTTTGAAATGGGAGTTGGAGCAGGCACTCATGGCACCAGCACCAGGATGTTCCCAACCTCCAAAATATCCTAATGTCCCTCTGCATGAATCCCTAAATCCCTTAAATGAATCAGATTTCCAGGGAAATGAGATGGAGGCTGGTTCTCTCTCTGTAATTTTCTGTCAATCCTAATTATTGACATTTCTGAGAAATTCCCAAAAAAGGGGAAACACCTCTGTGCCTGCATTCATCCCCAGGCTCCCGGCCCATCATTAACAGGAGCAGTTAATTACCCCTGCAGGCTTTAATTACCAGCAGGGGAGGCTGGGCCTCACCAGGGCTTGGAGTCATCTGCAGCTCCAACCCCCCAGGCACCTGCAGGGACAGCCTGGAGCAGGGAATTACTGAGAAAAGGGGTTTTAGCTGGGGTTTTTCCAAGGTTTTTGGACAAGGAAGCAACTCTGGATGTGGGGAATCTCATTAAATGAGTTGTTAATTAGCCCTTTTGTGATTGGGTTGATTGAAGGGCACTGCAGCAGCGTAGGATGAATTACAGAATTATGTATTAATATAGAAATTCTATTTATAAAACCCCAATGTTGTACACAGCTCCAGCTCTGATGCCACAGAACCCTGGGATGGGACAGGGCAGCGTTGGGAATGTGGAGCTGTCCCCCTCTGGAGCCAGGGGTGCTCCACAGGGAGGTGACACCGCCCTGTCCCACTGTCCCAGGACATTCCCCACCTCCTCCTTCCCACCCCAGCCCCAATTCCCACCACAGGACCCACCCAGGGCTGTGCTGGGGCCAAAACCCTCGGGAAGGAAATGGAATAAATACCAGATTCCTCTTTTCCTGCCTGGAAATCCCTGTTTGAATTTGATCCTGACGTTTTCCTGCTCTTTTTACAAGGCAGAACAAATCCTCCCCCTGCTCTGGGGGATCTTTAAACCACATTTTGTATTTTCAGGGTGCCTGGAGGATGAGGAGCAGGAATGTCTGGGCAGGAGGCTGGAGATGAGCCCCAATCCGCGTTAATCCAGGATATTCCAGCTCCAGGGATGCCCAGCAATCCTTTCCCAGCTGAACTCCCAGTTACTGCTCAGTATCCAGCAAACACCCTCGGTGATTTACCCCATCCACAAACCCCAGGATGAACCCAGGAGCAGCAGAGCAGATACAGAAAATACCAGCATTTTTAATGACCCAGTGCTTTTACAGAGATTGTTGGGAATTGTGAGGGAAATCCTGGGAAATATTTCCCCACTTACCCGTGCTGGGGTCCTGCTGCCCTGGGATTTCAGTCTCCTGAACCCTCTGGGCAGTGAGAATTCCCAAAATCCCAGCCCAGAGGGCCCCAGCTGCCCTTGGGGTGGCTCCCAAAGGAATGTCCCCAGCACATTCCAGTGTCTCTGTCCCCACATCCCAGTGGGGAGTAGCTCCTGAGGGCCAGCAGGGCTTTGGGAACGGCCACACCCACACAAGGACTGAGCCCCCAAATTCCTGAAACCAGGAAGGAGCCCCTGAGATTCCAGGGAACACCTGGAGGCAGAGCTGGGATGCAGGGATCCATGGATGTGTTGGGATGCAGGGATGGAGACCCCCCAAGCTCCAGGTCTCAGTTTTGGTCCTTCCAGGCCTCCCCCGAGCCCCAGGTCCAGCCCCAGGTCCATTCCCATGGAAGGAGGGAACAGCTCCCTCTGTGCCACCCCGAGGTCCCTCGAGTGCCACTCCTTCCCCTCGGCATTCCCGTGTCTCCTGTGGCCTCCTCTGCTGGAATTCCTGGTGAAGTGCAGCCTCGGCCTGGTTTTCCCAACACCGGATCCTGGTTTTTTCCCAGCACAACCCAGGAAGCTTTGGGGCTGTCAAATCCCACTGGGCACGAGAGACCACCCAAGACTGCCCAGGATCTTCTCCAGGAGAGCCCAGCACATCCCATCAGCTCGGGCCACACCTCCCAGGATGGCTCCCAGTGCCAGCTGGTGCCACAGGGCCTTTAGACTGGGCCACCTCTCTGTGGTGACGTGTGACAGTGACACCTCCATATCCCAACTCCTCCAAGGTCAGCTGCTGCCTCTGGAATCTCTGGAGTGACAGGGACACCTCTGTATCCCAGCTTCTCCAAGGTCAGATGATGCCTCTGGAATCTCGGGAGTGACAGCGACCCCTCCATATCCCAACTTCTCCAAGGTCAGATGATGCCTCTGGAGTAACAGCAATGCCTCCATACCCCAGCTTCTCCACGGTCAGCTGCTGCCTCTGGAATCTTGGGAGTGACAGTGACACCTCCATATCCCAACTCCTCCAAGGTCAGCTGCTGCCTCTGGAATCTCTGGAGTGACAGTGACACCTCTGTATCCCAGCTTCTCCAAGGTGAGATGATGCCTCTGGAATCTCTGGAGTGACAGTGACACCTCTGTATCCCAGCTTCTCCAAGGTGAGATGATGCTCTGGAATCTCTGGAGTGACAGTGACACCTCTGTATCCCAGCTTCTCCAAGGTGAGATGATGTCTCTGGAATCTCTGGAGTGACAGCAACCCCTCCATATCCCAGCTTCTCCACGGTCAGCTGCTGGAACCTGGATCCCGCTGCCGTGGGTACCGGCAGCTCCTGGATCACCGGGAGGCGCGGGCAGTCCAAGGGCGGGGGGCAGGAGGAGCCCGCGGTGACTCTGCTGGGGTCGGGGGCGGCAGGAGGAGCAGGATGAGCGGGATGGGAGCGGGATGAGCGGGATGGGAGCGGGATGGGCGGGATGGGAGCGGGATCAGGCCGCCAGGGTCATGTTGCGCAGCAGCCACTGCTGGGCGCGGCCGCCGCCGCACTCGCGCACGGTGGGCACCAGCCGGTCCTCGTCCGACGGCTCCGCCAGGCACTGGTTGCTGTTCAGGTGCCTCAGGGTGAGCTTCTGCAAGGGGGGGGGACAGAGAATTCCTGCTGAAAACACAGCATTCCAGGGGAATTCTGTAGCCGCGGTATTTCCTGAAAAATCCCTCTGCTGGGATTTTTCTCCTGAGAGGCCTCGGAAAGGAAATGTGAACAACGATTCTCTGCTGCTGTGGGATGCACCAGGTGCATCTGGGATTGCTCCATGTGGCTGTTTCTAATCGATGGCCAATCCCAGCCCGGCTGGCTCGGACTCTGCTCACTCACAAGAGTTCCTTTCCTTTCCTCTCCTTCTTTCATTTCCTTCTTTCCTTTCATTTCCTTCTTTCCTTTCATTTCCTTCTTTCTCGTCATTTCCTTCTTCTCCTCTCATTTCCTTCTCTCCTCTCATTTCCTTTCTCTCTCTCATTTCCTTCTCTCCTCTCATTTCCTTCCTCCCTCATTTCCTTCTCTCCTCTCCTCCTCTCCTCTCCTCTCCTCTCCTCTCCTCTCCTCTCCTCTCCTCTCCCTTCCTCTCCTCTCCCTCCCTCCCCTCCCCTCCCCTCCCCTCCCTCCTTTTTCCTTTCCAGCCTTCTGATGAAATCCTTCCTTCTGTTCTTTTAGTATAAATGTACCAGATATCATGAAATAATCCATCAGCCTTCTGACACACGGAGTCAGGGTTCTCATCTCTCCCCTCGTGCTGGGACCCCTGTGACACAGCACAGAATTCCACCCAGGGAATGGGATCTCCCGGCATTCCAGGCCTGGTTTGGTCAGGGGTGGATCAGCCTGCTGGAGCTCCAGGACAGCCCCACCGAGCCTGCTCCTCCCTCTGCCGAACCAGCACACCCCTCAGCTCAGGGAAAACAACTCCAAGGAAATCTCCTATTCCCAAGGCACAGCTGCAGGATGGAGGAGCTTGGTCTCCATGGCCATGGACACCTGGAATGTTTGGGACCAGAGCAGGAATTGCTGGTGATGGAATGATTTGCTCAGTATTCCATGGAAGTGCTGCTGTTCCCAGGGCATTTTTCCTTCTCGGGACACCCCCTCTGATCCCACCACATTTCTGAGGGATGGGAGGATTAGGAGGACACAGAATGTACTGGAAGGAATAAAACACCACCTGTTCCACGGGGAGAACAAACTCCCAGGGAAATCCCAGGAAGTCAAACAGGAAATTCTGTCCTTAAGCAACACCAGAGAGGTTCAGTCCCAGCTGAGCCGGGAGCGTTCCCACCACCATTCCCTGGGTCTGTGCCAGGGCCTGCCCACCCTCCCAGCCAGGAATTCCCAGTTCCCAATCTCCCACCCATCCCTGCCCTCTGGCACTGGGAGCCATTCCCTGGCTCCTGTCCCTCCATCCTTGTCCCCAGTCCCTCTCCAGCTCTCCTGGAGCCCCTCCAGGCCCTGCCAGGGGCTCTGAGCTCTGCCTGGAGCCTTCCCTTCTCCAGGGGAGCATTCCCAGCTCTCCCAAGAACCCTGGGAATGGGGAATTTCAGGGTGCAAATCCTCTCTGCAGATCATCCACTGGAGCAGAGCCTGATCTCATGGCAAGGGAAAAACCAGGGAAAACCAGGAAAAGCCTGGAGCCCTCAGGAGAGGGGAGAAAGGAGGAATTCATCCCAAACCTCATCCCAAACAGCCCAGGCTGGTGTCAAACCTTGGGATCTCCTCAGGAATAGAGGGGCTGGAATGGTGGGAGCTGCCTGAGGTCTTGGGCTCACCCAGGAGGACAGTGATATAATATTAAAAAATAGATATAAAATAAATAAATTGTAGAAAAAAATAAAATAAATTAATATTAAATACAAATTATAGATAATATTTAAATAATAAATTAATATAATATAGATTACGATAAGATCATTATGCACAATATAAACAAATAAAAAATAATATAGAATAATATAGAATACAAAATTTAACAGACTAAAAATAGAATAAATAATATAATCTAGAATTTTAGAAAATATTCGATAAATAAAATAATATGCAAATAATATAGCAGAGAATAATATAAAATTTAAATTAAAATAAAAAAACATAATAATAATCCTAACTGAAGGAAAATGAGGAATTATTTTCACGAGAGTCTGATGCTCTCAGGGCTCATAAACTCCATTTATGTTCATGATTTATATTGTTTCTATATTATATTTACTGAAAAATATAGCAGAATGTTTATATATTACATTATAAACATACATGGTGTTTATGAGGGTAAATTTATATCTATTATAGTTCCATATATTTTAATTTATATAGAAATAAAAAAATACAAAATAAATACACATATAGATAAAAATTTAAATATATATATAGATATAAAGAAAGACTTTTTCCTAGTGTTCCAACTAAACTGGTGGGAAATTCCAACAAGGAATTTGGTTTTCCTACCACCCATCTCCTTGTGCTACTCCACTGAACAGGAAGAATTCCATGAAAAACACAGGAAAAAAAAATCTATAAAAAAAACAAATTCTAGGGAAAATCTGTGGCAAATCCTAGGAAAAGTGGAACCTCTTTGAGAAAATATTTTGCCACTGGAATTATTTTTATGTCCTGGAATAGGAACCAAATCTTCAGCTCCTGCAGACTGGAACAATCACGGTGACAGCCAGAAATCAGGGGAGTTTAAGTCATCCAAAATTAATTAAAACTAACAAAAATTAAGACTAATAATTACTAGTAACTAATAATTACTAAGAACTAACATTAAACATCTGTTCTACCCTACAGCTATAAAATCACCTTCTGTCTTGTTTTATAGAAAAATCTGATATGAAAAATTCAATTAAATTATTTGAAAATTCTATGAAAAAAATATCAGATTTTATGAAAATTCTATTCAAATGCTACAAAAAAACCCAACTCTATGAAACATTCCGTGAAAATTCCATGAAAAATTCTATGGAATAATAATTGTGGGAAATTTGTGGAAATTGTGGGAAAAATTGTGGGAAAACTTGTGGGAAAAATTGTGGGAAAAATTGTGGGAAAAATTGTGGAAAATTGTGGGAAAATTGTGGGCAAAATTGTGGGAAAAATTGTGGGCAAATTGTGGGAAAACATTGTGGGAAACATTGTGGGAAAAATTGTGGGCAACATTGTGGGAAACATTGTGGGAAACCTTGTGGAAAAATTGTGGGAACAATTGTGGGAAAATTGTCAGAAAATTCTGAAAATTCTATGAAAAATTCTGGAAAAGATCCTGAAAAGATCCTGAAATGAAACGATCCATGAAAAGAAAGATCCATGAAAGAAGATCCATGAAAAGAAAGATCCATGAAAAAGATCCATGAAAAGATCCATGAAAAAGATCCTGAAAAGATCCATGAAAAGAAAGATCCATGAAAAGAAAGATCCATGAAAAGAAAGATCCATGAAAAGAAAGATCCATGAAAAGATCCATGAAAATTTCATGGACAATCGCATGGAAAAATGAAAACTGTGTGAAAAAACATTTCAAAAAACCTTGTAAAATTCCCTGAAACATTCCATGAAGATCTAATAATTCCATGAAAATCGAACAGTTGCAAAACCGCAAAAACAAAGCAAAAACCAGAGCAATCCCACCCCAAACTAAACCAAGACAGAAACTCCTCGGAGCTCCTCCGGCAGAGCCCAGAGCAGGCAGATTCCCTGGCAATTCCTTACCCCATCCCAGATCTGCTCCCCATCCCTAGAGGAAGTAATCAGTGGGGCTGGAGTAAACCTTCCTAAAGACTTCCAGGCGGGAGTAATTGCTGAGGCTCCAGGTCTGCAGGGGGCTGCCGTCGCAGGCCTCCACCGTGGGGCCCTGGGAGCCGTCCTCCACCCTGCCCAGCGTCAGGCAGGACTGCGTGATGATGTGCAGGAACGTGCGCCTCTGGAAAAGCGGGAACGCTCAGCGGGAAACCGGGAACGGCTCACGGAGAAGGGGCCGGGAATGCTGGGGACAGGCGGGGACGCACTGAGGGGATTCCTGGGCTGGGCAGAGTCACACACAGAGCGTTCCCATGATCCCGATTGTGGCTCCCAGTCCTGCTCTCCCTACCCCTGGATTGCTGCTATTCCCTGCTGGGACCATCCACAGATGGGCTTTTCCTAGAAATATCCCAAAACTTCTGTCTTCCTCTGGAGATCGTTCCCATGATCCTGAATGTGGCTCCCAGTCCTGCTCTCCCTACTCTTGGATTGCTGCTATTCCCTGCTGGGAAGATCCACAGATGGAGTTTTCCTAGCAGAAATATCCCCAAACTTCCACCTTGCTCTGGAGATCGTTCCCATAATCCCGATTGTGGCTCCCAGTCCTGCTCTCCCTACCCTTGGATTGCTGCTATTCCCCACTGGGAAGACCCAGACAGAGATGGAGTTTTCCTAGCAGAAATATCCCCAAACTTCCACCTTGCTCTTGAGAGCATTCCCATGATCCCAACTGTGGCTCCAAATCCCCTTATCCCTACCCTTGGGTTGCTGCTATTCCCCACTGGAAAGATCCCCAGCTGGGAAGATGCACATATTTGGGATATTTTTATCCAATTTTCTATTGGATAGAAATATCCCAAAACTTCAGCCTTGCTCTGGAGAGCATTCCCATGATCCCGATTGTGGCTCCAAATCCTGCTCTCCCCACCCCTGGATTGCTGCTATTCCCCATTGGGAAGACACAGCATGCCTGCACCAGATCCGATGGAGTTCTCTCCCTAGACGAATTCCTGATCCCCAAACTTCCACCTTGCTCTTGAGAGCATTCCCTTGATCCCGATTGTGGCTCCAAATCCTGCTCTCCCCACCCCTGGATTGCTGCTATTCCCTGATGGGAAGACCCAGGCTGAGATGGGGTTTTCCTAGAAATACCCCCAAACTTCCACCTTGCTCTTGAGAGCATTCCCATGATCCCAACTGTGGCTCCCAATCCTGTCCTCCCTACCCCTGGATTGTTGAAATTCCCAGCTGGGAAGACCCACAGATCCACATATTTAGGATATTTCTATCCAATTTTCTATTGGACAGAAATATCCCCAAACTTCGGCCTTGCTCGTGAGAGCATTCCCATGATCCCGAGTGGATTGTGGTTTGTTCTCCCTATCCTTGGATTGCTGCTATTCCCTGCTGGGAAGATCCAGGCAGAGATGAGGTTTTCCTAGCAGAAATATCCCAAAACTTCCACCTTGCTCTTGAGAACATTCCCATGATCCAGCTCGGAGCACGGCTCCCAGTCCTGCCCCTCCAACCCCCTGGATTGCTGCAATTCCCTGCTGGGAAGATCCAGGCAGGGATGGCTTTTGTTCTGCACAAATATCCCAAAATTCCCTCCCTGCTCTTGAGCCCATTCCCAAGATCCATGTTGGAGCACGGCTCCCAGTCCTGCCTCTCCAACCCTCTGGATGGCTGTGATTCCCCCCTGGAAAGATCTGGGCACAGATGGGGTTTTTCCTGCACAAACCACCCTGAAACCATTTGGGAATTACCCAATTAAAACCAGAATTCATTAAACATTTCAGGGTTTGGTTTTTTCCCACAATTCCAGCTGTTCCTTTCCAGTGCCAGTTCCAGGTGGGGTGAGATGAAGGGGAGCTTCCACTTCCCTAAAGTCTCCCCACTCTCACCCCATCCCTGAGGTGGAATGCTCTTCCCACACCCCTCACTTGCTCTTTTTCCATGTTTTTGGTTTGGGAATGGAAAAAGGGACGTGAGGATAAGGGAGCCACTAAAGCTACCAGAGCCCAGTGTCCCTAAAATGTCACCTGGAGTCACGGGCAGGGACAGCAGGGCTGGATCCCCCTGGATCAGCACTCCCTGCTCCCTCCTGTCCGTGAATCCTTCCAGGGAAAGCAGAGCTCCATCAGTACAGGACTTGGAATTCTCTCTCTGGTGTCCACAGGGTATGAAATATCCTCACATGGGAATCTCAGCAGGTTTTTCCTGGTACCTGGATTCATGGAATGGTTTGGGGTGGAAAGACCTTCAATCCCATCCCAATCCCCCCCTGCCATGGCAGGGACACCTCCCAGGCTGCCCCAGTGTCCAGCCTGGCCTGGGACACTCCAGGGATCCAGGGGCAGCCCCAGCTGCTCTGGCAATCCCAGCCCAGCCAGGAATTCCCAGTTCCCAATCTCCCACCCATCCCTGCCCTCTGGCACTGGGAGCCATTCCCTGGCTCCTGTCCCTCCATCCCTTGTCCCCAGTCCCTCTCCAGCTCTCCTGGAGCCCCTCCAGGCCCTGCCAGGGGCTCTGAGCTCTGCCTGGAGCCTTCCCTTCTCCAGGGGAACATTCCCAGCTCTCCCAGGCTGGCTCAGGGAGCAGGAAGCTCTGGAATGTTGGAACAGCAGCTATGGAGAAGCACAGAGTGAGGGCACTGCTACAGGAGCTATTCCAGGGATTGGGATTTGGCTCAGGGGTTGCACCAGACTTACCTCAAAGCTATACTCCCATTTCCCAAAATACTGAGGGAGGGGAAGACAGAAGGAAAGAGGAGTCAGTGATCCAAGGAACATTTTTTGTGCAGCCCCTCAGCTCTCCCTGGATGGAAATTCCACAGCTTTGCAGGGACACCGTGACTGGGGACAAACAGTGGCAATCATCCAGGAAAAAAACATGGAATTCTGAGCAGGGAGGGATCCACAGGGATCACTGATCCAAGCTCTAGCCCTGCCAGGATATCCCAACAATCCCATCCTATCCCTGAGGGCATTCTCCAAACACTCCTGGAACTCTGGCAACCTTGGAATAACCCTGAGGGATCTGTCAGGAATAACCCTGAGGGATCTGTCAGGAATAAACCCTGAGGGATCTGTCAGGAATAAACCCTGAGGGATCTGTCAGGAATAAACCCTGAGGGATCTGTCAGGAATAAACCCTGAGGGATCTGTCAGGAATAAACCCTGAGGGATCTGTCAGGAATAAACCCTGAGGGATCTGTCAGGAATAAACCCTGAGGGATCTGTCAGGAATAAACCCTGAGGGATCTGTCAGGAATAAACCCTGAGGGATCTGTCAGGAATAAACCCTGACACCACCATCCATCCACAAGGAATTAAACTCCTCCCTATCAGCTGTGACACATTCCCAACTTCATTTTTTCCCTGGATCCCTTCGTGTGTGTCACGTCCCAGGATCTCATCCCTCTCCACATCCAGAGGTTTCCCCAGATGTCACCATGGGAATCACCAGCTGTGGGAGCCTGGAATCTCCTCAGTATTAAATGCCACAAATTAAATTAGGAAATCATAAAATATTAATACTAGCAGGAAGTTGTAGAAAATTCCATGAAAATCCCTCAGAGAAACCCCTTTTTAGCATTATTTCATGTTCAGCTGTGGCCCTCTTGTCCATTGCCAAGGCAGAATTCCTAAAAATTCCTAAAAACCACCCCAAATCTCTCCATGCAATGCCTGAATAAGCAAGGTAAGGAAAAATCAGTGTAGTTCCACTGGAAAATCAAATTAATGAATATAAGGGGTTCAGGAAATAGGCTGTAATTGTTTCTCTTGGGAAAATAAATTGGAATAACACAACTGGTTGTTTCCTTGGGAAAAAAAGTGCTGGATATCAGGAATGTCTGGAGGTTAATAATACCCTAACAAATATATATTAATGGCAATAATGAAATGAAAGGGAAAACGGACAGCTGAAATCTGAATATTCCAAGGAAAATTGGTAACAAAAAGCTTTGCTCAATAAATCCAGGGACAGGGAATGCAATGGGATGTTTTCCTGGAGAACAAGCAGCCAATCCTGGGAGATGCCATAAAAACATGGAGCATTCCTGTTTTAGGAGCTCCATCTCATGGCTGAGCTGGGTTTTACAGAACTCCTGGGAAATTCTGCTGGATTTAAGGGAAAAACCAGCACATTCCCCGCGTGTATTTTACTGGAAGAATTCCAGCCTTCCAGGCAGGAAGGGTGGAGGTGCCCAAGGAATTCCTGGGTGTGGCTGGGCTGGGGACAAGGTGGGGATGGGGCACACCTTGGACTTGATGACCTGGGAGGGCTTTTCCAGCCTCAGGGGGGTCAGCAGCAGGAATTTCCCCATGGAAAGGGGGAAGTATTTTTCACTATCCTATTTTCTGGATAAAATCCCTTTGCCCAGGGCTTTGCTCCTGGGAAGCTGAGAAGCCTCAGAGAAAAAGGAAAACAATAATTCTCTGATTGCCTCTCCTGTGTTTGCTGCTTTGGAATGGGGTTGGAGATTGTTTCACTGGTTCCTGTGAATTGTTTTCACTCTTTGGCCAATTGTGGCCCAGCTGTGCCAGGGCTCTGGAGACAGTCACAGTTCCATTATTGACTTTTAGCCCTCTGTCTGTATCCTTGTGTGCTCTTTAGTGCAGTTTAGTACTGCATTCTTTAACAGAACACAGCAACAGAAAATAATAAATTATCCTGCTGAGAACACAGAGTCAGAGTCAGAGTCATTCCTTCCTCCTCCTGGGGAGCCTCACAAATACCACAGAAAGGGGCTCAGGCCTTGGCAGGGGCTGCCCAGGGAGGTCTGCAGTGCCCATCCCTGCAGGTGGCACTCGGTGTGAACAGAAATCCCTGTGGGAATTGTTTAAAGTGAGATGGAAACACGGAATTGGGCAAATTCGGGAGGATTTCCCCAGGAGCTGACTTGGAACTGGAACCCCGGGGTGTGTGGGCACAGCAGAAATTCCCCCATGGAAAGGGGGCTCAGGGATTGGCACTGCCCAGGGAGGTTTGCAGTGCCCATCCCTGGAGGTGTGCCAGGAATTCTGGAGGTGGCACTCAGGGCTCTGGGCTGGGGACAAGGTGGGCATGGACACAGCTGGGACTCCATGGCCCTGGAATGCTTTTCCAGCCCCAGGGATGCAGGGATTGTTCCAGAACCACCCCCCAGGCCCAGGATACCTCAGCATCATACTCCCAGAGCTGGTTGCCCCTCAGGTGGTGGCACTTGAGCATGAGGACGGGGCCGTTGAGCCGCGACACGTCCAGGCACAGGTCATCCGTGCGGATCTCCTTGTCCGCCGTGTAGGAGAACACCTGGAACACACACAGGGCTGTAGGAGAACACCTGGAACACACACAGGGCTGTAGGAGAACACCTGGAACACACACAGGGCTGTAGGAGAACACCTGGAACACACACAGGGCTGTAGGAGAACACCTGGAACACACACAGGGGTGTAGGAGAACACCTGGAACACACACGGGGCTGTAGGA
Source organism: Serinus canaria (assembly GCF_022539315.1). NCBI lineage: Eukaryota > Metazoa > Chordata > Aves > Passeriformes > Fringillidae > Serinus > Serinus canaria. The sequence continues at coordinate 1,000,697 of NC_066321.1, forward strand.
GAACACCTGGAACCACACGGGCTGTAGGAGAACACCTGGAACACACACAGGGTGTAGGAAACCTGGAACCACACAGGTGCAGGAGAACACCTGGAACACACACAGGGCTGTAGGAGAACACCTGGAACACACACAGGGCTGTAGGAGAACACCTGGAACACACACAGGGGTGCAGGAGAACACCTGGAACACACACGGGGCTGTAGGAGAACACCTGGAACACACACGGGGCTGTAGGAGAACACCTGGAACACACGGGGCTGTAGAGAACACCTGGAACACACACAGGGCTGTAGGAGAACACCTGGAACACACACGGGCTTTAGGAGAACACCTGGAACACACACACGGGCTGTAGGAGAACCTGAACCACCGGTGTAGGACACCTGGAACACACAGGGCGTGCAGGAGAACACCTGGAAACGGCTGTAGGAGAACACCTGGAACACACACAGGGCTGTAGGAGAACACCTGGAACACACACGGGGCTGTAGGAGAACACCTGGAACACACACGGGGCTGTAGGAGAACACCTGGAACACACACGGGGCTGTAGGAGAACACCTGGAACACACACGGGGCTGTAGGAGAACACCTGGAACACACACGGGGCTGTAGGAGAACACCTGGAACACACACGGGGCTGTAGAGAACACCTGGAACACACACAGGGCTGTAGGAGAACACCTGGAACACACACGGGGCTGTAGGAGAACACCTGGAACACACACAGGGCTGTAGGAGAACACCTGGAACACGGGGGCTGCCTCAGGGCTGGGAACCCGGGCTGGAGGGCTGGAGCCCTTCCTCGGAGAAACCCACGGGAATTCAGGGCAAGGGAAAGGATTTACATTGGAGGAATCCACGGGATTCAGGGGAAGGGAAAGGTTGGAGAAATCCATTGGAATTCAGGGGAAGGGAAAGGTTGGAGAAATCCATGGGAATTCAGGGGAAGGGAAAAGTTTTCCATTTGAGGAATCCATTGGAATTCAGGGGAAGGGACGGGTTTTACATTGGAGGAATGCATGGGAATTCAGGGGAAGGGAAAGGTTGGAGAAATCCATTGGAATTCAGCAGAAGGGAAAGGTTTTCCATTGGAGAAATCCACTGGAATTCAGGGGAAGGGACAGGTTTTACATTGGAGGAATCCATGGGAATTCAGGGGAAGGGACAGGTTTTACATTGGAGAAATCCATGGGAATTCAGGGGAAGGGAAAGGCTTTCCCAGCCAAAAGGCAGCGAATGAGGCCAAGCTCCAGAGAGGATGGAGGAAGTGACAGGAGGAGATGGCAGGAGCTGGGATGAACCTCCAGGATAAATCAGGGATGGGAACATGGAGCATCCCAGCCATTCCCACCAGGAATGTGGCCAGGAGCAGGTGTCAGGAACACCAGAGCTATCAGGGAATTGTGAGCGTGCCAGGCTGGCACCACCCCTGGAAAATTCTACACATAAATAATAAATTCTAATTAATTAAAATAGAGTCAATTTAAAATATGCTTAGAAGTCCTTTAATTATAATTTACATCCCAAACCCCATCTGGAGCAGCCATGCTAATTTGAATATCCACTGGAATATGCAAATTTTGTTCTAATTAACATGGAGCAGTTGGTCAGAAACCCACGAATTCCATCCACTTTTCTATTCCCTTTCCAGCCCCTCCAAATGAAACACCCCAGGCCCCCACAACTGGAATTCCACCAGAGAACTTCCACGAATATCCTGGATATTCATCTTCCCTACACACATTCAGAACAGATGGATCCAGCCACGTTCATGGAGGTTCCTGCCCATTTCATTTTTACAAAAATAAATTCAAATTCCTGATCACACTTCCTAAAGTTTGTGTCTGGAATGTTACATTTATTATTAAATGAGAGCAGGATTCTATTCAATATATTCACTGGATGTGCACCAATATTCCCCCAAAATCTGGAGCTGAAATTGAAAAAAAAATGGCTGAGTCCTCTTAAAATCCTTCAGCTGGAAATGGAAAGTATTTTGGAATTTCCATTGATTATTTTGATACTACTGTCACACAAAATCTAAAATAGAACTGAAACAGGTATTTAAAATGTTCCAAAGGAATTCTTGGACAAATAAGCCACTTTTCCCTGGTTTTGTTTACCTGGTTCCCTCCCATGCCATGGCAGTTGAAAAATCCCACTTTTTCGTTCTCCTTGCGGCCCATGTTGTCCAAGCACTGGTTGGTTTCAACATTCCTGATCTGGAGAAAGGAAAGAGGTGAAATATTCCTTACAGTATTTCCTGGACCTGCCAGATCTGTGCAGAAATGTGCAGCCTGTGAACAGAACACATTCCCAGAACACATTCCCAGGGAATGGTCCGGGCTGGAAGTGGCCCCAAAGCTCATCCATGGCCAGGGACACCTCTCACTGCTCCATGTCAAGCCATGAGGGAATTCAGGATGATCATCCCAAATCTGTCCAAATCTCCTTTCTTTCCCTCCCTGTTTGTCCCAGAAAACAACAAAACATCCACCTGGGAAATGCACTGGGAGCCCTGGTGCTGCTCCCCTTTGACTCACACCATTTTCCCTTGGATTCGAGCCCAGGAGGAGCCATCCAGGGCAGGCCATGGATCATTTATGGGATAATGATGCTGCTCCAGCTTGGATGGATCAAATCCTGCCCAAATCTCTTCTAAAAAGCAGGAAAATGTCCAAAAAATGCACTTCCAATGCCTTAAAAATCCCCCATTTCTCTGCTGCTCCGTGGGCTTTAAGGCTGCAATTCCCTTTTCCTGCTCCACTGGAAGAGCCAAGCTTTAATTCCCAGCTCCTGCCCGAGCTGCTGTTTCCATGGGAACTGAGGCCACGCTGCACAGATCAGGTGTTCTAATCCCTTCTGTCTGCCTTTCTCATCCCATTTTCCAGCCTGACAACGTGGCACAATCCCACTTTATTTGACATTCCCTAGACAAGTCCTTTCCTTGCTGGAAACCCCCATCTCCCTTTATTTTGGCAGGATTAAACCTGGAATCCTCCAGTGCCTTTTATTCCTGCCTACAATGGCAGATTTCAGTGGGAAATCACATCCCTGGATGTCAAAAAAAAGCCATTTTCTCCTCAGAGTGTTATTCCAGGATTGTTATTCCATCACCAAATCCTTTCATTGTTATTCCATCATCTCAAATCAACCCATTCCACAGCTTTTAGAAGGCAGCATAGGAACGACTCAATACAGTATTTTTAACTGTGAATTGTTGAATTTGAAAGGAATTCCAGCTCCTGGTGGTCCCAGATCCTGGTGATTACCAGCAATGTCCTTGACCCTCAGCTCCAGGCTGGAAAACACTCACTGAACAAACATTTCTTTAAAAAAAATCCCAAAAAAGCCATTTCTAGTCTCTTTCTAAGCAATTAATGATGATGGAAGGTTCCCCTCAAGGGCTGCATATTCATTGTGTCAAAATATTAATCCCAAACTTCACTTTTCCAATCTCCTGCTCCACTTGGGAGATAAATGTGCCTGGTGAACATTTGGAACAGACACTTGATTTAAAGGGAGATTTTTAAGGAGAGGGAATGTGTTTGGAACTGCAACCTCTTCTTGAAAAGGACTTAAAAAAACAGAACTAGAGAGAAATAAGAAATCAAGAGGAATAAGAGACAAGGAGGGAACTCCAGGCCCTGAGTTGTGGCTCCAAAGCCACCTCATCCCCTTGGGAATGGATCCACTGGCTCTGGACACCTCCTGGCTCCCTGCACTTACTGGTTTCTTTACTTACTGCTTTGTGGTCCTTACTGGTTTCCTGCACTTGCTGGTTTTTGGGACCTGCTGGTATTCCTTACTAACAGGTTTCCACTTCTTGCTGCCTTTCTGTACCACTGGTTTATCCTTTACTCACTGGTTTCCTTTCTTTACTGGTTTCCTGCATTGCTGGTTTCTTTTACTCACTGGTTTCCTGTACCACTGGTTTGCTGTAGTTACTGGTTCCCTTTCCTTACCAGTTTCCAGTACTGGTTTGCTGTAGTTACTGGTTTCCTTTCCTTACCAGTTTCCAGTACTGGTTTGCTGTAGTTACTGGTTTCCTTTCCTCACCAGTTTCCAGTACTGGTTTGCTGTAGTTACTGGTTTCCGTTCCTTACCAGTTTCCAGTACCACTGGTTTGCTGTAGTTACTGGTTTCCGTTCCTTACCAGTTTCCAGTACTGGTTTGCTGTAGTTACTGGTTTCCGTTCCTCACCAGTTTCCAGTACTGGTTTGCTGTAGTTACTGGTTCCCTTTCCTCACCAGTTTCCAGTACTGGTTTGCTGTAGTTACTGGTTTCCGTTCCTTACCAGTTTCCAGTACTGGTTTGCTGTAGTTACTGGTTCCCTTTCCTTACCAGTTTCCAGTACTGGTTTGCTGTAGTTACTGGTTTCCTTTCCTACCAGTTTCCAGTACTGGTTTGCTGTACTTACTGGTTTCCGTTCCTTACCAGTTTCCAGTACTGGTTTGCTGCACTTCTTGGTGTCCTGCATTTACTGGTTTTCTTTACCTGTTGGTTTCTTGTGGTTACCTGTAAGGTTGCTTTTCTTGCTTACTGGTTTCCAGTTCTTACTGGTTTCCTTTATTTCTTGGTTTTCCTGCTTTCCTAGACTTCCTGCTTTGTTGTAAGTTACTGGTTTCCTTCCCTTACTGGTTTCCAGTTCTTCCTTTACTTACTGGTTTGTACTACTGGTTTCCTGGACGGATTGATTTCCTTTAATTCCTGGTGTCCTCTACTCCTGGTTTCCTGCAATTCCTGGTTTCTCTTCCTTTCCTGCTTTCCTGCCCTCCTGGGTCCCTGCCCTCCCCATGGCCCTCCATTCCCAGCCCACCCCCCGGGGCAGGCTGTACCTCTCCCAGGGAGTAGTAGCGCCGCGGGATCTGCGAGTCGGGGTACACGTTCTCCAGGTACCAGGAGAAGGGTTTGCAGCCCAGCCTCTCCCGCAGGGCCTTCCTGACGGACACATCTCCACAATCCACCTTCACCACACCTGCAATGGTGACACAAGAGCCCATCAAACACTTGGGGAAAATCCCAGAGCTGCCCCAGCTCCACTGCAGGGCTCTCCTGACGGAAACATCTCCGTAATCCACATTCACCACACCTGGAATGGCAACAGAACAGCCCATCAAACACTTGGGAAAATCCCAGAGCCATCCCAGCTCCACTGCAGGGCTCTCCTGATGGAAACATCTCCACAATCCACCTTCACCACACCTGGAATGGCAACAGAACAGCCCATCAAACACTTGGGAAAATCCCAGAGCCATCCCAGCTCCACTGCAGGGCTCTCCTGATGGAAACATCGCCACAATCCACCTTCACCATCCCTGCAATGGTGACACAAGAGCCCATCAAACATTTGGGGAAAATCCCAACTCTCCTGCAGGGCTTTCCTGATGGAAACATCGCCATAATCCACCTTCACCACACCTGCAATGGTGACACAAGAGCCCATCAAACATTTTGGGAAAATCTCAGAGCTGCCCCACTTCCACTGCAGGGCTCTCCTGATGGAAACATCTCCACAATCCACTTTCACCACCCCTGCAATGGCAACAGAACAGCCCATCAAACATTTGGGGAAAATCCCAACTCTTCTGCAGAGCTCTCCTGATGGAAACATCTCCTTAATTCCCCCTCACCACACCTGCAATGGTGACACAAGAGCCCATCAAACATTTGGGGAAAATCTCAGAGCTGCCCCAGCTCCACTGCAGGGCTCTCCTGACGGACACATCTCCACAATCCACCTTCACCACACCTGCAATGGTGACACAAGAGCCCATCAAACACTTGGGGAAAATCCCAGAGCCATCCCAGCTCCACTGCAGGGCTTTCCTGATGGAAACATCTCCACAATCCACTTTCACCACCCCTGGAATGGAGAGAGAACACCCCATCAAACATTTGGGGAAAATCCCAACTCTTCTGCAGAGCTCTCCTGATGGAAACATCGCCATAATCCACCTTCACCACACCTGCAATGGTGACACAAGAGCCCATCAAACATTTTGGGAAAATCTCAGAGCTGCCCCACTTCCACTGCAGGGCTCTCCTGATGGAAACATCTCCACAATCCACTTTCACCACCCCTGCAATGGCAACAGAACAGCCCATCAAACATTTGGGGAAAATCCCAACTCTCCTGCAGGGCTCTCCTGATGGAAACATCTCCGTAATCCACCCTTACCACTCCTGGAATGGGGAGAGAACAGCCCATCAAACATTTTGGGAAAATCCTGGAGCCTCCCCCAGCTCCTCTTGATTGCAATGCCTGTGCTGGGATTGGGAGCAGCAGGGTGTGAGGGGTGAGTGGCTGCCTCTCCATGGAGGTAATTAATTAATTAATTAATTAATTAATGGAGCCAAGTGAAATGCTTGGAATTTTTTTTTTCTTTCCTTTATCAATCTGGAAAGGCAGGACTGCAGAATTCACTGATTTCTTCATATCCCAAAATAATAGAGGAATCTGGTCACATTTTCACAAATCACTTTTCCCTGCACTCTCCTGACAGGAATTACTCAGACAAGGTGGGCAGGCCCTGGCACAGATTCCCAGAGAAGCTGTGGCTGCCCCTGGATCCCTGGCAGTGCCCAAGGCCAGCACCTGAGCTGGATTTCCTTGGAGCATCCCATGGCTCTTCCCGCTCTTTGTGTCCATCTCCAGCCACCACAAAAGGTCCCCAAGGAGCAGACACAGAGCCAGACCTGGCTGGGCATCAGCAGGACCTGGACACAGGTTTGCATGGAATCATGGAGGCTGGAAAAGCCCTCCCAGCCCATGGAGTCCCAGCTGTGCCCAATGTCCCCAGCCCAGAGCCCTGAGTGCCACCTCCAGAATTCCTGGCACACCTCCAGGGATGGGCACTGCAAACCTCCCTGGGCAGTTCCAATCCCTGAGCCCCCTTTCCATGGGGGAATTCCTGCTGTGCCCACACACCCCGGGGTTCCAGTTCCAAACCAGCTCAGAACCACCAGCTCCCAGTGGATGGATGGTTGTGGCTCCTTTTCCTTTCCCGTCCGTGCCGGCCTTTCCTTCCCTTTCCTCCCCCTTCCGCTCCTTTCCCTGGCCTTGCCTTCCTTTCCTTCCTTTCCGTCCTTCCTGCCTCCCTTCCTTGTTCCGCCCTTCCATCCCCTTCCTTCCTTCCCTTTTCCGCCTCCTTCCCCTTTCCATCTATCCCTTCTCCGTCACCCTGCCTTTTCCGTTCCTTCCGTCCCTTTCCGGCCTTTCCTTGTCCCTTTTCCTTCTATCCGAGAAGCCTTTCCTTCCTGGCCTCCTGTTCCTTCACTTTACCTTCCGGTCCGTCCGTCCGTCCCTTACTTTCCTTCCGATGTACTTCCTTTCCGATCCTGGCCTTCCTTGCCTCCTGTCCTTGCCGGGGCCGTGCCCTATCGCACGGCCGTCCTTCTTCCTTCCGGGCCTTCTTTTTACGGCCGCCGTGCCGCCTTGCCTTCTCTGGCTTCCCGTTCCGCTTCCGGCCGGCCGTGTGCCGGCCGGGCCTGCCGGCTGGCCGGCGGGCCTGTCCTGGCCTTGCCGGGCCGGCGTCTGTCCGGCCCAGGGCCGCCTGCCGCCTGGCCGTTCCTGCCGTCGTTCCGTCCCGGACCTAGTCCTGTCCCGTCCCATTCCGTCCTTTGCCTCGCTTTCCTGGCCGGTCCTCACCTTCCTTCCTTTCCTTCACTGGCCTGTGCCTTTGCTACGCCCCTTTACCCTGCCGGACAGCGAAACCTAAAATAGGAAGAGCTTCCTCCTTTCCCTCCTTTCCTTCCTTACCTCCCCTCTTTCCCTTCTTCCTTCCTTCCTCCCTTACCTTTCCCCACTTTTCCTTCCTTAACTCCTTTTTTCCTTACCCTCCTCTTCTATTCCCTCCCATTCCTTCTTCCCGGTGTCCTACGTCCCTTCCCTGCCTTCCTTTCCGCCTTTCTTTCATTTCGCTTCCTGCCTACTCGCGCTGCCCCCCTCCTCCTTCGATTTGTTTTACGTGCGCTCTTTTTGTGTCCCCCCCCCCTATCGTAATTTCCACACCAGGAGAGGATCCCCAAACCCACTTTTTTTGCCCCCAACACACGAGCAGGGAAAACCTTTTTTGCAGGCGCCGACAATTGTGAGGTTTTCTGTGATTTGGAGGAAAATCCGCTCCCAGTGTTCCCAGGATCTTTGAACCATCCTCCTCTGCCACCAGGCTGGGACAGAGCCCCCATCCCCAACAACGCTTGGCAAGCTCCTAGATTTCCAGATTTAATTATATATATCCCTTTCCTTGTCCCCATTTCTTTCCTACGAAAGGGGGCTTGTTTAATCTCGCATGAGCCATCCAGATTATCGTAAGCGTCTCCCTGAAGTAAATCTGGCTTGTGACTGCAGTCCTGACAAGGCTCTTCCCAAGAAGCACCAGGCCCGCCCCCCCCCAGCCCCCGCCCCCCCCCCCCTCCCCCATTCTTTCTTTAAAAATTTCTAATTCCTTTGTTCACCCACCACATAAAAACATAGATGATAAATTATGAGGAGGAAGAATTCACTTATGTGCAAAGGGTCGCCTAGGGTTAATAGCTGCCCGTGATGAATTCAAGCGACCCGCACAGACCACTCACCTCCCCCGCCAAGACATTCCATGAGCCACCCACCCAGGGGGGGCGGTCCGCGCGGAGCAACTGCGTCCCCCCAAGAAATTAGCAGGCTCCGCCTCAGCACCCCCAGCCGAAACTTGCGAATTTGCGGCGACACCGCCGCCGACAACAAGTGCGTCGTATTAATACTCGACTTCTAGCCTCGAACTTCACTCGAAAATCACGGATCACGTGCTTCGGATTTTTTTCCTGGTTTTCTTAAATCCAGCTTGGCTTTATTAAAAGCTCTGGCTCCTGACTCATCTCAGCACAAATAAAGATTTCCTGTTATCCCCACATAAACAGGAGAAGGCACCAATTCAAAATATACTCAATATCCCAAAAATTGGAGCTGAGCTCTCCTCCAGCAGAATTCTGTTTTCCCAGGGAACCAGATCTCCCCAGACTTTTAATTGGGGTGTAATTATGAGGTGTGCCCCTAATTATGCTGAGAAGTCTACTTCCCACTGGGAGCAGCCCCTGGCTCCTCCCTCCTGGGATCTCAGCTCAGGAATGGGATGAATCAGCTCCCAGAGGAGCTGGGGGATGAGGCTGTGCCAGACAACAGAGCCCTCATTACCAACAGGCAAATTCCTTTGTTCTCCCAGAGAATTATCCAGAGATCCCCACTTCCCTCATTAACAGGAAGGAAAAAGGATCAAAAAGCAAATTAAAAATATTTTAAAATGCATTTTTATATTTAGGAATGTCCTATTAAAAACAAAATCTATGATTTCCCACTTCTTTTTATGGAGAATTTCCATGAAAATGTTCATTTTATTTCCCCCTTCTCCTCCATTTGCTTCTCAATGCTGGGGAACAGCCTCACTATATTTTATCTATTAATTAATGGAGATATTAAAATAAATACACTTGGAAGACGATCAAGGGAGGCTGAAGCGGAGACACGTCCGGGAAGGTGACAATCTGAGGGGCTGGTAGAATCCCTGAGGGAGCTGGGAAGGGGCTGGAGAATCCCTGAGGGAGCTGGGAAGGGTCTGGAGAAAATCCCTGAAGGTCGAGCTGAGGAGCTGCCGGGGCTGGAGAATCCCGTGGGGAGCTGGAAGGGGCTGGAGACCCCTGAAGGGGAGCCTGGGAAGGGGCTGGAGAACCCCCTGAAGGGAAGCTGGCGGGAGGGCTCAGCCTGGAGCAAAGAGGGATCCCCCAGGGATTCTTTTCACTCATCTCGCTGGAATTCCATTCCCCCTGCCCTGCAGAGGTCCCCAGAGCCCAGGGGGATGGATTGGATCTTGATCCCAGGGACAGGGACAGGAAAAGCCAAGAGTGGAACTGCCTCCTCAGAGCTTGCCCCCCAGGGCCGTACTCAGGGGGATTTGTGAGGGCAATTCGCAGGATACGGTGCTCAGGTGGGGGGTCCCATCCATGCAGGGATTTCACCGCGCTGCATAGTGTCTCAGCATGGGACGTGGGGCAGTGGTGGCCTGGGCAGTGAGGGGTTGGTTGGACTCAAAGGACCTCAGAGACCTTTTCCACTGCCAAACTATGACTGGACAGTTCTCACATTCCCAGCGTATAAACGCTGTGCCAGGCATGTTCCCCTTTGGAGACTGTGGTGCAGGTTGCAAAGTCGGGGCTGTGGTCACAAGGGAAAAGGGCAGATGGGGCAAAATGTGAGAATGGAGATTCGAGGACCAACGGTACCCACAGGGAGACTGGTGGCCCAACCCAGAAGGCTGCAGAGTGAGGCCATCTCCATGGCACCAGGGCTCCCCTGGTGGATTCCGAGGAAACAGCGACGAGCATGGGGGCTCAGCAAACCGGAGCCAGCCCCAACGATCCTGTGGCAAACACGGCCCACGGGACATGGTGGAAACCACGGCAAGGGTGAGTTGGTGGACCCACGGCACAGGGGATGGGTAGGCACAAAGGCCCCAGGAGATGGTGGACCACACCCCAGGAGATGGTGGCCCCACAGCCCCAGGAGATGGTGGCCCCACAGCCCCAGGAGATGGTGGCCCCACAGCCCCGGGAGATGGTGGCCCCACAGCCCCGGGAGATGGTGGCCCCACGGCCCCAGGAGATGGTGGCCCCACGGCCCCGGGAGATGGTGGCCCCACGGCCCCGGGAGATGGTGGCCCCAAACCAGCCGTACCCGGGGAGATGATGTAGAAGAAATCCTTGAACTCGTCCATCCAGACCTCGGCCAGCCTGCGGTTGTTCTTGTTGATGACGTGGCCGGTGCCCCCCGGGAAGGTGTAGGGGGTGGCCTTGCGGAACACGTGTCCCACGTGGGAGCAGGTGACGATCTCCAGGGAGCCCCCGCACTGCCAGACCTGTGAGGGGAACGGGGCACCTGCAGGGCACTGCCAGGAGCCAGCACATCCCTCCAGAGCCTGGCACAGACTTGGCACGGGCTCACAGACACCTCTGGGTTAGCCCACGGGAACAATTCCCAGCTCTGGGTCAGGAGTTACAGCAACCTCTGGCCCGGGCTTTAGTTCCCCCTTAAGGAGCCAGAAGGATCAAATTCTTTTAATTATTTATTTTAGATAATTTAAATATTTTATTCAACTTAATTATTTCAATTATCTATTTCAATAAATTTAGTTCCGTTTTTTATTTCAATTATTTATTTCAAATATTTCTCTCCAGTTTTAAATTTCAATTATTTATTTCAAATTCAAATATTTTAATTATTTCAACCTTTCACTTCAATTATTTTATCACAATTCTTTTACTCCCAGACTCCTCCTGGTGTTAAATCCCTGAGTTTTTGGGGAGTTTTAAACAGGAGCTCTGGTGGAATCTTGGAATTAAAGCTCCTTGACACGGACCCGAGTTCCCATGGCAACCAAGGCAGATTTAGTTAATTAGGGCTCCCTGCATCTCCAGAATTCCATGAGAATGAGGAGGGATGGGCATCTGTGGGATCAGCAGGGAAACATCCCTGTGTTAACTGCTCAGGGACTCAGGGGCAATTTTGGGATCAGGGGGGCCGAGGAATTCCAGAGGGAACATGGAAAATCCCAAATATTCACCTAGCGTGTGCTCATGGAGCAACCTGGGAGCATGGAATAACCCCAAAGGATTCCAGGGAATAACCCCAAATAATTCCAGGGAAAAACCCCAAATAATTCCAGGGAATAGCCCCAAATAAACTCCAGGGAATAACCCCAAATAAACTCCAGGGATGCATTCCCAGAGCAACCTGGGAGTGTGGAATAAATCCCAAATACACACCAAGGATGAGTTCATGGAGAAATCTGGGAATAACCCCAATATACACCAGGGAGTAAATCCCAAATATTCACCATGGATGTGCTCCTGGAGCAATCTGGGAATAACTGGACACACCAGGAAGGAGGACACCCAGTTTGAGGCACCCTCCATCCCAAATCCCAGCATTCCCCTGCTGGTTTCCCATTCCAGCTGAGAGGGAATTCCTCCCACTCCACCATTTTTAAAAACCTCTGCTCCTGGACACTTTTCCAGCCCATTTTTGGCTCTCCTTGGAGCACTCTGCTCCCTGTGCCAGCTGGGATGGGATGTGGGGGAACCTGCACCCTCTTCTTGGGAAAAGGAATTTTTCAGCATTTTTAAAAAATCCCAAACCAACTTTCTGGGACACTCCCTGGGAATGGGACTGCTTCCCAAAAGTTCCCATCCTGGCTAAGAACTGTGGGGTTTCAGGGATCTGCTCCTCATGGACCATGGGGTGCGTTCATCCCTCGCTGTGGTGACCCCAGGGAGTCAGGGAATTCTGGAATGCTTTGGGTGGGAAGGGACCTTCAATCCCATCCCAACCCATCCAGGGACACTCCCACTGTCCCAGGCTGCTCCAGCCTGGCCTTGGGCACTGCCAGGGATCCAGGGGCAGCCCCAGCTGCTCTGGCAATCCCAGCCCAGCCAGGAATTCCCAGTTCCCAATCTCCCACCCATCCCTGCCCTCTGGCACTGGGAGCCATTCCCTGGCTCCTGTCCCTCCATCCTTGTCCCCAGTCCCTCTCCAGCTCTCCTGGAGCCCCTCCAGGCCCTGCCAGGGGCTCTGAGCTCTGCCTGGATCCTTCCCTTCTCCAGGGGAACATTCCCAGCTCTCCAGCCTGGCTCCAGAGCCAGGATTCTGACTGGGATCTAAAGGAATTAACCCTTCCTGCTCCCCACCTTTTCCTGCCACAATTCCCACAACAGCCCAGCAGGAATTCCAGAGATCAGAACAACTCCACTGCCACATCCCTGAGGAAATCCCCTTTTCCCTGTCCTTCCTGCACTTCCAGCAGTGCCAGAAATCCCAAACAAACCCCATCCCACCCCACCCAGAGCTCACGTTCCCTTTCCCAGCCCTGCCTGCATTATCCCAAGGAATAATCTCACAGGAATTTTCTTTTTCTGATGGACAGATCATTTTTGATTCCCATAGGAAATCCTTTCAAAGCTTTAAGTTTTCAGGGCAATCTCCAAGTGGGATAAAACCACTTGGAGAATTTAATAGGAAAAGAAAAATCAGTAATTCCATAAATAAAAATAAAGTTTAGGAATAAATCAGGTTTTCTTGACTAAAGCAAACCCTTGGAGCTGTAAGAGATTCCTGCCAGGAATTGTCATTATTTTCCCCCAATTAAAAGACATTCCTGAAAGGAGTCATTAAAGAGCCACCAGCAACAAGCAGCAGCTAAAAGAAAAAACATGGATTTTCCCAAAATAATCAAATTATACCCCATGGAGGCTCCTCCTGGAAAAGCCCCTGAGAGCAAAAAAGCTGGAAATCCTTGGAATTATTCTTAGGGATAATGTTGGAGCTGGATGCAGATGAGACAGACATGATCCAGGGAAAGCAAAGGCACTGGATAACATTTATGAGGATTCAGGAATTCACAAAATGTGGGGGGGCAGGCTGGGTTTATTTCATTTTTTGGGATTTATTTTTATTATTCTGACCAATCCCAAATCTCCTCCCTCCCTCTGGTGACCCAGTCCTGGGTGTAAGAACAGCTCCAGGAACACCCCCCTGTGCCTCACTCCAATCCCAGCCCTGTCCCAGAGCTTTCCTGACAGGAGAAATTCCCAAATCCCGCAGCTGGAGGAACCTCCCTGACCCCTCAGCTCTCCTGGCTCCCAGTTTCCCATGGATTTGTTTCCTCAGCTGGGATTTGAACCCTTTGGTGTCCCTGACACAGCCACACAAAACATCCCCGGATTTCCAGCTGGTTTTCCTTCCAGAGGCTCCAACTAATCCCAACAATCAGCCCCAGGTGATTCCCTGTCCCTCCCGTGGCAGAACCTGCATTCCTTCCTCTCCCTGAGCCCATCACTTCTCTGGTTTAGGGTGGAAAGCACCTTTGGAATGCTCCAACTGTGCCTGGCACTCCCTGCTCCAGGGATCTCCTGTGGAACTGGAAAACCACAGACAAGAATTCCTGCACGGGGGCCTTGGCACACCCCAGGAGGAGTTTTAGGATTTAAAGAGCAAAAAAAAGTGGGAATCTCCTCACTGGAAGCATCCAGGCCTGGGAGGGGAACTGAACCCTTTGCTTTTCCTGCAAAGGGAACAATTAAAGCTCAGAGGAATGGCCTGGAAAAGCTTTCAAATTCCCAGCTGATCTTCCCTGGAAAATTCTGTTCCCTAAAAAACTTCCAAGGGGTCCCTGGCAAGGAAAATGGTCCTGGTTGAAGGGAAAAGACAGGAAAAGGGGGTAAAGGACACTGCCAGGATGGGCTGTGGGCACCAGAGGGATCCTGGGGGTTATTCCCATCACTAAACCCAGAAACTGGGACACATCCAAAGCCATTCCCACCATCCCTTCCAACCGTTCCTCAGCCAGGCCTCCCTTTCCCCCTTTCCTACCCCAAGGGCAGTGACTGGAGGCATTTCCCTGTGGCTCACCCCTCTCCCAGCAGGAGCACCAGCACTTCCAGCAGGACAGGAGATTCCCTGGCACAGCCCCACAATCCCAGCTGGAACTTGCAAGTCCACGATGTCACCATTCCCAAAACGTCTTAAAACGGATTTTTCATTTTGTTTTTTAACATAAATCCCTATCAAACCTTCACTGGGCACCCCGTTCCTTCCGTGAAGGAATGATTAAAATACATGGAATTCTGGAGGGATAAACCCCTCAATACCAAAATATCCCACGCAGCAAAAAACCCCAACGAGGTTCCCCCAAATTCCAAAAATTCCATGGAACTCATGACTTGCAGGCCAGCTAAAGCAGGAGCTCCCTGAAGGAATGACAGCACAAAAAGGGGGATATTTTTGGGGGAGGGGGGGGGGGGGAAAGAAAAGGAAGGAAAACAGGAATTACCCTAAAGGACATTTCAAGATTCTCGCCACCCCAGATATCCATTCCTGCATCGTAAGTTCCTATCTCTTCAAAGTAGGTCCTGTCAATAGAAAACAGGCCACCAGCCATAGTTGGGGTCCTGGGTGGGAAACAAACAGGAAAAAACACAGGAAAACAGAAAAGAAAATAAAAGAAAAAAAAATATAAAATAAAAGGGAGAAAGAAAAGAGAAAAGAAAAAAAGAAAAAAAGACCTTTTAAAGGACACTCTGGAATTTACAGCACATTTCACCACACAGGAATTCTATGGAGAACAACTAGAAAAGGAGAATTTTGACTGGGTTTTCCCTGCTCTTCCCCAAAATCCGTGGATCTCAGGCCCAGCCACGCCCCAAGGAAAAATAATGACAATTTCAACTGGATTTCTCTGCTTTTCCCTAAAATCCACAGAGCTGGGCCCAGCCACGCTCCCATTTCCAGGGATTATTTCAGGAGAACTGTCAGGGTAAATTGGGTGGGATTTGGGCATCCTGAGTGAGCAGCAGTTCAAATCCAATTGGGAATGGATTTGGGAGGAGTTTCACGGCTGGGATTTGCCTCAGAGGGAGCCCAAAACGGCACCAAAGGAGCAGGAAGGGCTCAGCTAAGAGGATTAGAAATCCTTGCAAACAGGCAATCCCAGGGATGGCTGAATTCCCCTGGAAATGGAAATGCCACAGCAATGCCCAGCCCAGCTGCTGGCAGGGAACAACCCAATCCCAATCCCAGCTTCCCTCTGAGATGTCCCAGCACAGCCAGAGGGGGCTGGGGGCCCAGCTGATCCCAGCCCCTCTGCTGAGGTCCCAGCAGCCCTAAACCTGTGGGATTTGGGGGAGTGACCCTTGGGAGGAGGCTCTGGAGCAGCTCCAGGGCTGGAGCCCCTCTGGAGCCAGGCTGGGAGAGCTGGGAATGTTCCCCTGGAGAAGGGAAGGCTCCAGGCAGAGCTCAGAGCCCCTGGCAGGGCCTGGAGGGGCTCCAGGAGAGCTGGAGAGGGACTGGGGACAAGGATGGAGGGACAGGAGCCAGGGAATGGCTCCCACTGCCAGAGGGCAGGGATGGGTGGCAGATTGGGAACTGGGAATTCCTGGCTGGGCTGGGATTGCCAGAGCAGCTGGGGCTGCCCCTGGATCCCTGGCAGTGCCCAAGGCCAGGCTGGAGCAGCCTGGGACACTGGGAGTGTCCCTGGATGGGTTGGGATGGGATTGAAGATCCTCCCCAATCCCAACATTCTCATTCCTCCTTCTCCCTTCCCCTGGGATGAGACACTCTCTGCTTGACAGAAAATTCCCCATTTTTTCCAAGCCTGAGCCTTAGGCAAGGTTAGAAGGATGAAACTGACCTGGACACACAGACCTGGATTCTGGCCAAGGCCCCAAGTGTCCTTTGCCTTCTGAAACCAAACACTTCCCAGATGCCTCCCTAACAAACCTGGAGTGCTGAGCTCCACTCTGGAAAATTCACTAACTCGTGCCCTGATCCCCAGCCCAGCTCCTGGGACAGGGGAATGCAGCAGGCAGGAATGTTCCCTGGGATGGGAATTCCATGGGACACAACCAGACCTGCAGAGCTTTCCTTGGAAAATCCCCTCCACCAAAATACCGGGAAGATCAAAGGCCTTCAACTGGTTTTTAAACTGTAAAAATAATTTTTTTTCCTCAGCTCTGCATCTTTTCCCTGTGGAATCCCCTGGCAGCTCCTGGGAATTGCTGTGATTGACTCAGCATTCCCATTCCTGCACAGACAACACGGGAGCAATCCCAGGTTTGCCCCAGCCCATGCCAGGATTTCCTGATGGGAGAGGAAGAGGAATTCCAAAGGGATTCCAGCCCTGGAGCTCCCCATGGCATCACCTCATCCTGCTCTTCCCAAGGGATCCCAGCCCAGGCAGGGCTCCAGCAGCACAAAATCCCACTAAACCAGACCCCTGGGGATACATCCAGGGATAAAGGATTGGCACCAGGATCGACCTCAATCCCTGCTGTTCACCACCCAGGCAGGGTTAATTAACTGCAATCAACTCCAAGTTTAATTACTCCTAATCAAGATATTAATATAATATCAAGATAATAAGTAATATAATATCCAGAGTTCCAGGAGCATTTGGAACACGTTCCCAGGCACAGGGGGGATTTTTGGGATGTCTTGCAGGGCCAGGGGTTGGATTGATGGTCCCTGTGGGTGCCTTCCAGCCCAGGAAACTCCATGATCCTGACACATTCCCGATACCTAATCTTGTCTTTTTCCTAGGATTTGATCCCATGTTTTCCCTCTCAATCCCTAATTTATACAAACCATTTCCTGGACCACAGTCCATATTTTTAGTATTTCTAATCCCAGCCTGGAATGCCTTCGGCTTCAAAAACTGAGGGAAAAGCATGGAAATATCCACAAAAGTGGGCTGTGCCAAGCCTGGAAATGCCCAGGATTTTGGGATTCTCTGACACCAAAGACTGAAATTCTTGGACTAAAACCTGAGATTTCAATCCCACCTAAAGCACCAACCCTTCACTCTCAGCTCTTTGTGACAACTGTGGCACAAAGGTGACATTTGTCCCTCTGCCCCCTTTGCTTCCCATCCAGAGAATCCCTCAAAATTCCAGCCAAAAACTGATGGGAAAAAGAAAGGAATTCAACAAACTCCATTTATTTTGCTTTATCAATTTTGAAGAGGCAATTGAGTGCCTGAACTGGGATTAATTTTGAGCCCAGCTCCATTTCTAGGTAAGGAAATAAGGATGGATGGATGGAGCTCAGCAAGGCCCTGCAGCTCGTTAGGATAATTCATTTTCCCAATTTCCACGCACACCTGAGCTTTAATCAAGAGCTGCTGGCCTGGAAAGGAAATGCTGGATCAGGAGGAAAACAATTCCCTTGGCTCTGACAGCCAGGGCCTGCTTGTTTTCCTGGGAATCAACCCCAAATCTGCCCTTCCCCACTTCCAGCCTTGCCAGGACAATCAGGGACAGAAATGGGAATTCTGAAAGCAATTTTGGAAGGTTTTTCCTGCTCTTCCACCCCTCCCTTGCCTGGACTGATCCCTGAGCTGTCCCTCCCTCCATCTGCAGTATTGGAATTCTCCCCCTTCCCAGAATTAAATCCATTCCATCCACTCAGGAACCCTTTCCTGGTCTCTTTTGGAATTTTGCAGGAAGCCCCAGCAGCCTTTGGAGCTGAGCAAACATCCCATGGCCAGGGATTTATTCCATTTGTTCCCTTTTCAGCTCCATTTGCAATTTTGGAAGAGGTTTTGTTCCACTCTGTGATTCCAGCAATTAAATGGAGGAGGTCAGGACACGCTCTTGGATCATTTTTCCCTCAGGGTGCTCTGTTATCAATCCCATTTTCCAAGCAATAAACCAGGAATTTAAGTGCAAATCACTGGGGTTCAAAGCTCAAAAATGCTCAGAAATCCTTTGGAATATCTGCCTTAAATTCTGAAAAAATGGGAATTTAAATCCCAAAAAAACAGGAATAAAATGCATTTGCAGCAAATTAACAGAGGGAACTGAACAGGCAAGAATCTTTGGAATTCCTGAACCTTTGGAAGAGGATGGGATGGGGTTAAGCACAAATCACTGAGGTTCAAAACTCAAAAATGCTCAGAAATCCTTTGGAATATCTGCCTTAAATCCAAAAAAATGGGACTAAAAAGCAAATTAACAGAGGGAGCTGAATAGGCAGAAATCTTTGGAATTCCTGAACATTTGGAAGAGGATGGGATGGGGTTAAGGGCAAATCAATGGGGGACAAAGCTCAATAATGCTCAAGATCCTTTGGAATATCTGCCTTAAACTCCGAAAAAATGGGACAAAAATCTAATGAACAGAGGGAGCTGAAGAGGCAGGAATCTTTGGAATTCCTAAATCTTCAGAATCCTTTGGAACTCGCTGGGAAGAGGAGGGGATGGGGTTAAGCACAAATCACTGAGGTTCAAAGCTCAAAAATGCTCAGAAATCCTTGGGAATATCTGCCTTAAATCCAAAAAAAAAAACAGGAATAAAAATCCATTAACAGCAAATTAACAAAAGGAGCTGAACAGGCAGGAATCTTTGGAATTCCTGAACATTTGGAAGAGGATGGGATGGGGTTAAGGGCAAATCACTGAGGTTCAAAACTCAAAAATGCTCAGAAATCCTTGGGAATATCTGCCTTAAATTCTTAAAAAAATGTGAATAAAAATCTGTTTGCAGCAAATTAACAGAGGGAGCTGAATAGGCAGAAATCTTTGGAATTCCTGAACATTGGA